>NC_064859.1:36753290-36933290 GCF_024139225.1 Suncus etruscus | reverse complement strand
AAACGCCTTACCTCCATGCTATCTCTCCAGCCCCAGAAAGCATAATCTTATGAACAAGTGTTTATAGCACAAGTGGAAAACTATATCCTAAATATTTGTATATACACATGTATTTTATGTATATGCTTATCTATAAGAACTCTTGATGTGTCATTATAAAATAGCCATATTAAAATTAGTAAAAAGTTTGAACTGAATTTTTAAAAAAAATGTATAAGTGAATGATAAATGGAAAAATATTAATATTCTTAGCAATTAGGAAAATGAAATAAAATGATAATAGATACTACTTCTGTGGCCGCACTTATCTTTTAAACCCTGAATTCCATTTCTCCACATTGTAAGAAGCAATCTACAGCCTTACCAATGGAGAAATTTTGCAGTATACCCCCATGTTTAAAGAAATCAAGATGGCTGCTCTAATAATCTAAAAAGTAGGAAACAGCTAGGTATCCTCTCAAATAAGAAGTTTAGAATAGAATTATGGAAGATGTTCAGGGAGCTCAAAAAAAAAAAAAAAAGCATCAACAGACTTGATTAGAGAACAATTAGGCATCAAGAGGATTTGACGACTGAAATTAGAAATTTTCACACTGAAATAACAGGTCTGAAAAACTGAGCTTATGTAACTCTTGCTAGGCATGGGGTTTGGGGAGACACCATGCCGGATGCTTTCTCCCTAGCCTGGGGAGTGCTGGGAGGCTTGGCAGGCCCCACAGCCATCCCCCTCTTTCTCCCTTGGACTCCAGGCCCTCCCTGGTGCTGGTTCAGATGGCCAGAAGTGGGTTCATGTGGATTCTTAGGGGTCATCAGGCTTCCCCCCTTCTCCCGTACTCCAGGGGGGAGGTGCATGGAGAGGAGGGTGGGCAGACATCTGGCTTCCAGTTTCCTCTTCGATTCTGAAAGCCAGCTCTTGCCAGGTATGGGGTTTGGGGAGGCCCCATGCCGGAGGACTTCTCCCTGGCCTGTGGAGTGCTGGGATGCTTGGCAGGCCACTAGCCATCCCTCTCTTTCTCCCTGGACTTCAGGCCTATTTTGGATGCCATCTCAGATGGCCAGAAGTGGGTTCAGGTGGACTCTTAGGGGTCCTCAGGCTTCCCCCCTCCTTCCGTACTCCAGTGGGGAGGTACATGGGGAGGAAGGTGGGCAGATATCTGGCTTCTGGTTTGTCCTTTGATTCTGGAAGCCAGCTCTTACCAGGTATTGGGTTTGGGGAGTCCCCATGCCAGAGGCCTTCTCCCTAACCTGGGGAGTGTTGGGAGGCTTGGCAGGCCCCCAGCCATCCTTGTGTTTTCCCCCTGACTCCAGGCCTTCCCTGGGTGCCAGCTCAAATGGCCAGAAGTGGGTTCAGGTGGACTCTTAGGGGTCCTCAGGCTTCCCCCCCTCCCTCCATACTCCAGCGGGGAGGTACATGGGGAGGAAGGCGGGCAGATATCTGGCTTCCAGTTTTCCCTTTGATTCTGGAGGCTAGCTCTTGCCAGGTATGGGGTTTGGAGAGTCCTCAAGCTGGAGGCCTTCTCCCTAGCCTGGGGAGTGCTGGGAGGCTTGGCAGGCCCCCAGCCGTCCTCTTTCTCCCCTGGACTCCAGGCCTTCCCTGGGCACTGGTCCAGGTGGACTCTATAGGGGTCATCAGGCTTTCCCCCTACCTCTCCTTACACTAATAGGAATACGCTTTGGGAGGAGGGTGGGCTGTTCTAGCACTGGTTTATGTTGGGACAGTCACTGGAAATTTTTTCTTCGTGTTCTCCTATTGATAGTATTGTATGCATATAGTTTATATATACATAATATCCATCTTGTATTGTGACCTTGATACTGCCCTACAAAGCTTATTTCTAATCTTTTACTGCCTCAGTCCCAACCCTTATTTCCCCCCATCTTCCCATGTAGGTGCAGCTCATGACATGAAGCTCACCACATAGAGTGATGAGTGTAGTTAGAGAAATAACTACACTAAAAACTATCATAGCAATGTGAATGAATGAAGGAAATAGAAAGCCTGTCTTGAGTACAGGTGTGGGTGGGGTGGGGAGGAGGGAGATCTGGGAAATTGGTGGTGGGAATCTTGCACTGTTGAAGGGGATTGTTCTTTACATGTCTGTAATCATACAACTACAATCATATTTGTAATCACGGTGTTTAAATAAAGATAATTTAAAAAAGATATTAAAAGTCAAGTTGCATGGTTTAAGAAAAAAATTTGAAAAATTCGAAAAAATCTTGAAAAAAAAGTTGAAAAAAAAAATAATTATCAACAAAATGGCAAAATATTATTAAATAAAGTTTATAGTTGTTGAATTCTGGTTTTCTTACATATGCTTGTGATTTCTCATAAGAAATGTCCTTTAAGTACAGATTATATGTGAACATATGTATAAAATACTCAAAAATTTGTTTACTTTTTAATATAATATAATAGGCAACTATATATTTGTTTATGTTTTTGTTTTTGTTTATAGAGCCTCATTAAAGATTTAAATTGTGTTTTCTACATTGGAAATATGTCTTGACTTCTTCCTGACATAGTAAATATACTGCATAAAATAAAATATAAATGAGAAAATTTATTTGCAGATTTTTCACACCATGTTGATTTTTTCCAAGTAAGATGAGGTTACCAGTGAAATCAGACTTCAAAATTATTTCCTCATTACATAATGATTTAGTTAGTAAAACTCTATCACAACTTTCTACATAGAAATATTTACCAGACTTTTTTTCTTATGATAATTTGTAACATTTTATAGAGAGGTTGAAATGTCATCGAAATACTCAACTATAATACCAGGAATTATTTTTATGCTTGCAGAAAAATATAGCATTACTATTGTTTTGTAGATTAATTAACTCAAGTGAAGAAATATGAACACAGCTGTTGGCATTTAAATTTTATCAGTAGGTAAAAAGGCAAGAAAATCAGTAATGAATCTTTCATTTTTGATTGCCAATAGTAAAATTAAGACTGTCAAAATGCTGCAATTTTTCTAATGGAAAACAATCTAGCCTATAGGTTTACACTATGATTAAAATCATAGACATGTTAAAAGATATTTGTTAAATATTTTTTAATGGCCAGTAAAAATTCTGAACATTATTCTGAATGCTTTTGAGTTTTAAAAGAGCAAGATTAAATAGTTTCTACATTGAACTGTAAGACTTAATTTATTAACTAAGAGATATTTTTCTTAATAGTATTATTTGTATATATTGTAGGTAAATATATATATTTACATTTTATATATTTATGTAAGACACAAATAAATATATTTCCATTAACAATTATTTAAGTCTATCCTAGATTATTTTATAATATATAAAATAATATATAGTTATATATATATAGTTTCATGAAACTATATATGGTGATATATGAGATGCCTTGGTATATGGTGCTTGAACATATGTCACCCACATTTTCCCTCTTGAAATGTACATGTTCCTATTTTCATGCTGGATTGTGTACTGGGACTCTATTTACCTTTAGAGAAGCTCAGTTTATCTCTTGAACATGTTACTCTATTTCTCATTTTTTTACCTCCCCTTCCTTAGTATTCCTAATAAAAATCTGTTTTTATTTCAAATATATATAATTTAATATTTAAGCATTTACTTCACATGAGATAGCTGTACTATTACTTCTCTTATGCTTTAATGTGCACAGAATTCATCAGAGGACTTTATAAAATTCTGAATCCTTAAAAAGTATTATTATAGTTTAGATTACACATGTACAATAGTGCTAATATTTATGGATTTTATGTAGACAGTACCAAATCTCATTACCATGCAAGTGCTTAGGTTCTTCCATCAAAGTCCTTATGTTATTTCCAATTAAAATATAGACTCTTTATTTCTTGTATGGGGCCTTAAATGCTAAATTTCTAGTAAGTTTTAGCTAACATCAATGATACTGGTCTGAGAACTTAATGAGTAAAATTGTTTCTACATTACTAAGCTTTGTTAGACAGTTCATTACTTAAAAAGCAATTAGGAAGTACTTTGGGGGACATTTAGTACTGTTTTGCCTTCAAGTGATAAACACAGAAAATAGAGCAGAGTTCCCTTCTTTTTTTGAAGTTATCTCTTAAGGACACATCAAACTGCTTAATTTTTGTTTTCCATTTTGATATTTAATCTCTCTGTCTTTAAGAACATCTTGATAGAGGTGTATTAATATAAGTACATAAAGTAAAGTAAAAATTAATAGATAACCAAAGACTAGCTGACATCTTGGATAAGTAATTTTACTCTAAAATAAAGGTAACAAGAAACTAACTAACTAACTAACTAACTAACTAACTAAATAAATAAATAAATAAATAAATAAATAAATAAATAAATGGGACTACATCCAGTTAAACAATCTTGCCTGGCAAAAAAAATTTATGCTAGATGCTGGGGCTAAGGTCCTAGTATGTGTGCATAAGCAAGGAGGGGGATGAGGAACCACAAAGAGAGCCAAGGATTTGACTCAGGTCCATAAGAGGAGGGAATATGGGGTCCTGGTTTCTTAACAAGGAGAGACGCTATTTTGTAAAGGCCACATGTTGTGAGCCACATGCTAGGCATTCTCAAGCCTATTTCCTTTAACACCACCACAATCTGCCTGGCCATACCAGGTAGCCTATCTGTAAAGGACACAAGGGGTCAGTAGGAAGGTACACTAGACAACAGCCAATCATATTAAAAATCATCAGAAGCTAGACAATTTCTATATCTCCTTTCTATATAACACGATTCATGTCCTTGGACGGGCTTCATCTCCTGAGAGAAACAATCTTGACTGATCAGTTTGGAGCTGTTGGTAGATGGATTAAAATTTTGTTCTACTTAACTCAAAAAAGCAATCTTGGGACATTGATGGTCCAAATCAAAAGATGTGTGTTGGACATTATATAACTGAAACTCAATCATGGACTTTATAACTGTATCTCATGGTGATTAAAAATAAATTTTTTAAATGTGATTCTTGTTTTGAGGAACAAAAGTCCTGTTCAATAATCCCATTTATTTTAGCTTCTCTTTAGGGCTCTTGTCTTTTTATTATTATTCTATTGATTCTTCTATCTAGTGGTGAAAGTGAAATGCTGAAGTATCCCACCATTCTTTTGTTTCTGTCAATGTATTTCTTTAGGTTTGTTAGCAGAAGCTTGATGAACTTTGCTGGATCTTCATTGAGTAAATAATGTTGATGGTAGTGTTTCTTGATTATTGTTCCCTTAATTGAAAGCTATGATCCATCACCGTTCATAATATTCTTTTCTATATTGAATGCTTTTCAGTCTGATATAAGTATAGCTGTCCCAGCTTTATATTTTCTTCTATTGGCTTCTTTAATTTTTCCATTCTTTCACTCTGAATCTGTATTTATCTTTGAATCTATATGTACCTCTGAGTCTCTTTAGGTGTGGTTCATTTAAGCAGAACATGTGCAATTTTTCTTTCCTGATATATCCAGTTATTCTGTGTACTTATATAGGTCAGTCAGGCTAAAATTCATCAAGACGATACTGGCTCTGAAGTAAGAAATGGAAGAAAGTGGCTTAGTATAGATCAATTGATAGATACATGAATAGATGTAGATACATGAATAGATATAGATGTGTAGAGTTCTCCATCCCCAAAAAGATGAATACACATTTTTCTCTGATGCACATGGGACATTCTCCAAGACAGACTACATGCTAGACCATAAAACTTACCTCCAGGAAATCAAGAAGAAATAAATTATATCAACTAACATCTCAGATTGTCATGTACTAAAATTAGAATTGAATTACAAACAAACACAGAGAAAACCCTGTAATACTTGTGAATTAAACAGCTCACTCCTAAACAGCCAGTGGGTTGGAGACAAAATCAAAGGAAAAAAATCAAAAGATTCCTGGAACAAATGCTAATGAAGACTTAAATTATTGGAATTTGTGAAACATAGCAAAAATGGCATTAAGCGGAAAGTTTATAGCTTTGCAAGTCATCATCAGGAAGAAAGAAAGAGCCTACATAAATGACTTAGTAGCACATCTAAAATGTTATAAAATGATCAACAACATGAACCAAAAATAGGCATAAAAAAAGAAAAATCACAGAAATTAATAAACTGAAAAAAAACTATCCAAAATATCAATAAAAACAAGATTTGGTTCTTTGAAAAAATGAATATAATAAATAAACTACTTCAACACTCACAAAGAAAGAAAGAGATAGAAACTTAGTAAGTGAAATTAGCAATGAAAAGGGTTTTGGGAGCCTGAGGTAGCATAGCAGGTAGGGTGCTTGCCTTGCAAGAGGCAACCCAGGTTTGATCCCCAGTATCATGGTACCCCAAGCCTAACAGCAGTGATTTCTGAGGCAGAGATAACCCCTGAGTATCACTGACTGTGGCTCCAAAACAAGTTAAATAAATAAAAGGGGGTTTACTATAGTTACTGCAGAAATTTAAAAGGTAATCAAATATTACTTTAGAAACTTTATTCCAGAAAAGGAAAAAAAAAAAAAAAAAAAGAACCTGGAAGAATTGAATAAATTCTTGCACTCTTATAACCTCCCATGATTGAACCAAGATGATCTGGAATATCTTAAAAGATTTATCACTATTGGGAATGTTGAAATGCTAATAAAAGTTTTCCCAAAAGGGAAGCCCAGGCCCAGATGGGTTTACTAGTAAGTTCTTTCAAAACTTCCAAGAGGACACACTGCCAATCTTTTTTCAAGATTTTGCAAAAAATTGAAGAAGAAACACTTCAAATAGTTTTCTATGAAGCTAACATAATTCTGTTACCAAAAGTGTTGGTACAAACAAAGAGAAGTAGAGGCCAATATCTTTGATGAACATAGATGCAAAGATTCTCAATAAAATTCTAGCAAACAGGTTCTAACATCTTATCAAGAAGGTTATACACCATGACCTAGTAGGAATCTAGAAAGTACAAGCAAGGGTTGTTTAACATACACAAGACAATCAACATAATACACTATATCACAAAAGGAATAATCAAAACCATGTGATCATATCAATAAAAATAAATTATTTGATAAGGTACAATACATATTCATGAAAAAACTCCCAAGAAGATAGCAATGAAAGAGATTTCTCAATATAATAAAGACCATTTGCCACAAGCAAGCACAATGGGGAACAACTAAAAGCTTTCCTCTAAGATTTTGCACAAGACAAGATTCCACTCTTGACACTTCTATTCAACATAGTACTGGAGGTACTTGCCATAGCAATCAGACAAGAAAAATTATCAAGGGCATCCAGATAGGAAAGAAAGATGTCAAGATCTAAGTATTTGTAGGTGACATGATACTATATTTATAAAATCCTAAACGGTCTATCAAAAACATTCTAGATATATTTGTACAGTAAAGAGTCAGGCCACAAAATTAAAACACAAGAATTCATGGTGTATTTATATGCAAATAAGTGAAAGAGAATAAAGACATTTAAAAAATTTTACAATTGTGCCTCAGAAAGTCAAGTACCTTGGAGTCAACTTAACTAAAGAGATAAAAAAATTCTACAAAGAGGGGCTGGAGAGATAGCATGCAGGCAAGGCGTTTGCCTTGCATTCAGAAGGTCAGGGATTAGAATTCCGGCATGCCATATGGTTCCCCGAGCCTACCAGGAGCGATTTTAAGTACAGAGCCAGGAGTAACCCCTGAGTGCTGCCGGATGTGACCCAAAATCCAAAAAAAAAAAAAAAAGAAGAAGAAGAATTCTACAAAAAAATAAACCCTACAAAACGCTATTTCAAGAAATAAAAGAAGACACAATCTAATGGACACATATACCCTGCTCATGAATTGGGAAGATAAACATAATTAAAATGGCAATACTTCCCAATGCTTTGTACATATTAAATGAAACTTCTATAAAAATAGGCATCACATTCTTCAAAGAAGTGGATCAAACATTCTCAAAATTTATTTGGAACAATAAATACCCACGAATCACTAAAGCAACCCTTAGGAAAAAAGATTGGAGACATCAGCTTCCCCCAACTTTACATTGTATTATAAAGTAATAATCATTAAAAACACCTTGGCATTAGAACACAGACCTTAAATCAATAGAATAGACATGAATTTTCTGAGACTACCCCCATACAACCATTTAATCTTGATAATGGGGCATGATATTCAAAGTAGAACAAGAAAGAATGTATTCCACCATTCTTTATTTTATTTATTTATTTTTTTTGTGGTTTTAGGGTCACACCCGGCAGTGCTCAGGGGTTTATTTCTGGCTCCAGGCTCAGAAAATTGCTCCTGGCAGGCACAGAGGACCATATGGGGTACCGGGATTCGAACCGATGACCTCCTGCATGAAAGGCAAACGCACTTACCTCCATGCTATCCTCTCCGGCCCCAATATTCACCATTCTTTAAAGAGTAGTGTTGTGGAATCTGGTCAACCACATGTAAAATGTTAATTCAGACCTCTCTTTAACACCATACACAGAGGTCAAATCAAAATGAATTAAAGACTATGATATTAGACCTGAAACTGTAAGGTATATAGAGAAAAACATAGGCCAAACACTCCATGGCATTGGGGCTAAAGACATCTTTAAGAGGAAACACTGCTTTCCAAGCAAGGAAAAGCAGAATAAGCAATGGAACTTCATTAAAGTGAGAACTTTTCTGCCACTTCAAAGGAATCAGTAACTAGGAAATAAAGGCTGCAGAATGACGAAAAATATTCACACCAATAGCCATCAGAGAAAGATATATATATATATATATATATATATCATATTAAATATAGTATATATATATATATGATACTGATAGAACTTAAGGACAAAAATAATCTAACCCTATCCAAAAATGGGGAGAAGAAATGAAACAGACATATACTCAAAGGACTATGAAAGTAATGCCTTAAACCGAGGATGAGAGCCTCTAGAAGGGCTCCCGACCATTGTTGGCATATTTGATTTTTACCCCATTTTACTACTTTTCCTCAAACAAAACCACATAACTTGAACTATCTAGTCTCGCCTCCCAATTAGAGGGGTAAATAATGGAGGTACCAAGGCCAAACAGTTGTAAGATCACTAAGTAGTAAGCTAGACACAGATCGCAGACCCCCTCATTCTAGCAGCCCCGGATGGTGAGGGTGGAGGATTATGGGAGGCAGGACGGGGAACGAAAGTGGAGGGAGGACAAATTCAGTGATAGGAATTCCCCTGATTCAATGTTAATATGTACCTAAATTAATTACTGTATGACATGTAAGTCACTATGATTGAATTAAAAATATTAAAAAGAAAAGTAATGCCTTAAATCTAAGTGAAATCTAGATAGATAGATTTAAAGCAAAATAATATTTTTTAATTTAAAAATAATTAAATTAAAAGCTTACTTTTTAGAAAAATTAACAAAACAGAGCTGGAGATATAATTTGTACTGACTTTGACTCACATGTATTAGTCTGAAACCAATCTCAATCATACACATGAAGAAAAGAAATGGTCTTTGACCAGACACGGAATCAATAAAAAATGTATATATTCCTCCCCACCAAAAAGGCATCAGAAAGAAAGATTAATTGTAGCAGATAATAAATAAATAAATTGTAAGATATTATTTTCATAATAATAATGGGCAATAAATTTTATAACCTGGAAGGAAGGAATAAGCTTTCAGAAACATACATTTTAAGACCAAATTTGGAATAAATAAAACAACCTGCATTTTTGCACTTGTAAGATTTATCTATTTCACAAAAATCTTAAAATGTATAGCACAGAATTATTCATAATATATAATTTATACTTTAAAAGTATCTAAAATTTTACTTTATAAATATTTATCATTGATTTACATTTTTGTGATATTCTAGAGATTATTTTACTACAACATTGTTTGTGTAGGTATCACCACAATAACATCCACCCTAAAATGTGAGAAAAATCTTTCACAAAGTGAAATTAAAAAAATAGTAAAGGAAAAACTGAGTGTTTTTTTTTTTTTTTTTATAGAACTACACTTAGATGTGGGTCAAAAGTATCCTTGGGACACTGGTGGAGTGAAATTGGGCACTCTGATGGTGGGTGTGGGTTATGGAGTGAAGTAGCCATGAAACCTCATAGTTAATGATATTATAAACTCAGGCACTTCAATGAAAATGGCTTCAATGGTAGTAAAAGTGAAAATAACTATAGACAAAAGCAGAACTCCAAAACTAAATTTGTTCCAAATAGCTCGGTTTAGTACTGTCCCCTAGACTCTTGCCTTTTAAATGATATTCAATTAGTTTAACAAAAATCTCAAATCTAGTAAATGAATCTAAGCTGCATTGTTTAATTTTGCCTTTTCCTTATTAGTGAGCCATTTTCCAAAATGACCCCCAATGAGCTCTGCCTAATAATATTCATACTTACTGAAATTCACCTTCTATATTTAATATAGGCTTAATATCTATGATCAATAGGCTAAACAGTAGTGTATTATGTCACTTCTAATATTTGATTATAATGAGGAGGCAGTACAAGTATTTTTTATTCCCAGTTAAATTTTTTTCTTTTTTAAAAATAATATATTTATTTAAGCCACCATGATTAAATATAGTACAAAATATTTTTAAATATTTTAATTGCTATTAGTTTTAAAAAGTATGGTTATATTTATTTGTAAAATAGGGATAATCAAATATATAGTATTATTTAATTCTCTCTCAATTTTAGAATCCTCTTCTCCTAGAAAAATCATTATACAAACTTTGTCCAAATATTTGTATTTTTTTTTTTTTTTTGGTTTTTGGGCCACACCCTGTGACGCTCAGGGGTTACTCCTGGCTACGCGCTCAGAAGTTGCTCCCTGGCTTCTTGGGGACCATATGAAGCCGGGGGATCGACACCGCGGTCCCGTCCTAGGCTAGCGCAGGCGAGGCAGGCACCTTACCTCCAGCGCCACCGCCCGGCCCCAAATATTTGTATTTTTAAATGCTAATATAGGGCTGTTCAGATAACTCAATGGCAGAGCACATAGGTGGAATGGAATTGATCCCCTACTAAGTACCACATAGTGCCAGAGAACCTCCAGGAGCCATCCTTGATCTCAGCTGTATGTAGTCCCTGGATATCACTTGATGTGGCCTTAAAAAAAAAAGAGAGAGAGAAATATCTCAAATTACAACATATAAGATGACAACATATAAACTAAGCATGTATTTAGTGTATTGTAGTGTATGTATGTTTTAATTTAAGGAAGATAACTTTCAAGGTAGATAACAGGACCAGAAAAACCAATATAAAACTGACTATTCTAATCAGGAGGTCACCAGGTTCCAACAAGAGATTGACAAGAGTATGCTTCTAAAGTTGATAAATGAGTACATGTGGAAGAAGAAGATTGAAAGTAAAGATAATGCCAGAGATTTGAGCTTAAATACCAGGATAGCAGCTGGTGATTCCCTTGGTGTTTAGGAAGTAGGGGCAGTTGGAGAAATTTAAATGGAAAAAGAAGACGTTTTTGGAAGCACTTTGATCTTGAGGTGGAAATGACCCTCAAATCTGATTAAATCTTTAATCAAATGATGGTCTTCTGTGGCTTTGAAATGCAACTTATTTGACTATCAAATTTATATAAGTATTCTACCCCCATGGAATTTTTATGGCTATTTACTTCCATTTCAGAAATTATTTCTCAATCCTAACTTTCTTAATAGAAATGTTTTTAATTTCAAAATGTAAAATATATTACTTTAAAACAATTTACTGTTCAATTACAAATTGAACAGTACATTTTTTATTCAGAGCAATTGAAACTATATGATATCAGTCACCCCTGAGTGTATGCTCATATTCAGGTAGGAATTAGTCACCATTTTTATCAATTTTGCAAAGTACACTCTCTTACCCTGAAAACAACTAAGAACATAGGATAAATTTTCTTAGCTCTTTAAGTGCATTAATATGATAACTACAAAGCAAATAAAAATATTAGTAAAGGCAAGATCTCAGTTAATTTTCTATGTAAGTGGATAAAGGTATGATAGAAATGAATTAGATTTTCCTTCTCTGAACTACTCAAAATGCAAAGAAAATTGACAATTTTAGTAAAAAAGGAAAAACAATTCTCTCTTGAAAATGGTTAAATACATGTTTACATACTTAAAAAATACTCAAAAGAAGAGTTTTGTAATTCTGAAGATTTGTGCTGGTTATGTTTTCAAATACCCAACAAAAATAAAAGAAAATGCTTTTTGAAAGAGTTTATCTCCATTTTTTTAAAAAAATCACCACAATACTAGGGCTGGAAAGATAGTAACAGAGGTAGGGAATTTGCTGGCATGCAGCTGACCCAAGATAGGCCTGGGTTATGATTTCCAGTGTCCCAATCTGGTGCCCCCTGAAGCCTATCAGGAGCAATTTCGGAGCACAGAACCAGGAGTAACCCCTGGTGCCTACTGGTGTGGCCCCCAAATCCAAAATCAAATAAAATAAATGAAAAAATAGAGCATACCTTGACACAATCATAATGATATTTTAGAGCAGTTAATTGCATATGTAGCAAAATTAAAAGACACCTTATTAGAAAGAATACCTAGACTGGAATTCAGATTAACTCATTTTATAAAGGAAATAGAGAGTGAATACTTCAAATCTTCATTGCAAACATTCAATTTTGCCATTGTAGTAAAAGCAGTTTAGAACACTATTTAATGAATAGGTTGCTGTGTTCCAATAAAGCATTATTTATAAAAGCAGGTGATAATTCAGGTTTGGTAATAAAAAAACATAATTTTCTGATCTCTGATTAGGCTTGATACAGTGCTTCTCAATTAATTTTCTGTCATGCCCCACCGAAGGAAGAAGAAAACATTTTTTCGCACCCCCCATGCGACTGTAAATAGTATCTTTATTAAAAAAAACTTTAAACCTGCAAAACAAAATATAAAACATTATTTGAGCTAATTTTTAATAAGTGGTTGATGTCTGGATTAATGAATACAATGAGCACGTTTTGCAAGCATAGCTTTTTGAAGCGGGGTTTGAAGCAGGACACAGAAACTCGCAGCTCCAGACCACATACAGACATAAAACACGGGCTTAGGCATGTTATGACACTGTTTTGCCGAGGTCAAAGGCGCCCCCCCCTTTACAAAGCCTCCAGGCCCCCCTGGGGGCCCGCCCACTATTTGAGAACCACTGGCTGATGTATGGTACCATCAACAGCAAAAATGAGAGAGAGAAGGTAGTGGGAAGATCATTAAGGAAGTGAAACAAAACATTTGCCAATTTGTACTCTTCATTGCCAGAAAAAATGATATTCAAGAATGAGGGAAACATCAAGATGTCTCCAGAAAAGAAACCAGATAAATTCTACTATTAACATATTTCACAAATATTCTGAAGTTTATGCCTCAATCAATAAGGCGTAATAAAGATAAAATTAAGATATAAGGAAGCGAAGAAAACCATAATGCAATGAACTTAATCAAACTAAGTGATATAAATGAACATCGGAATAGAGAAAAAGAGAGAGAACAGGTAGACAAAGTTCTAAAGGATAATAGAATTTACTGTCAGAAAGTAAATGAAATAAATCACTATTAGTTCTTGTTCAGGAGGAAAAATTAGAAATATATATTACTTTTGGATTAATACTTGATACATATTATATATAAGCTTAATAAATTTAAGGCAAATGTATGTAAATTTAACTTTTTAAAGTAAGGACCTACAAAAGAGAGACATAAAGTAGAAATGCAAAACTAATAAATGGGAAATGGATAAAATGTAATCTAATGATCTAATTAATGTAAGGAATGATTCAGCAGAAATATTTGCCTTTTTTGTTGTTGTTGTAAGAATTAGGCTATAGGGGCTGGAGCCGTGGTGCAAGTAATAAGGCGTCTGCTTTGCCCACACTAGCCTAAGACGGACTGCGGTTCAATCCCCTGGCGTCCCATATGGTCCCCCAAGCCAGGAGCAATTTCTGAGCACATAGCCAGAGTACCCCCTGAGGGTCACCAGGTGTGACCCAAAAACCAAAAACCAAAAAAAAAAAAAAAAAAAAAAAAAAAAAAGAAGAATTAGGCTATGAGTTTGATTCTTGATGTCCTTGCTATGGGACAAATCCCATCCCAGCTGCTCTGCTTTTTGGAATTCCCAGAATCACAATGTAGTGTCCAACAAAGGTTGATGTGTCTGAGTATAGCAACAAAAGTGTCTGACCCTAAGCAAGCATCACTATTAAAAGATTTGTCTGCTTTGTATCCAAGCGAGTGACCCTTAAAGATTGCCAGCAATTGCTACAATGAAAATGCATATGCAGAGAATCACAATTAATGGAGTGCAGCCCTCAGCAAGTCTGGCTCCAAGCAATGCAATTAATTCCTGGTGAGCACTACAACTAAGTTTGTGTTTACACCTCAGTCATGTCAACACAATGAAGAAAAGAAAAACAAATTATTGTAAATAGACTGAATGCTAAAAATCTTTTTTAAATTTTCATACTAGTTTGACTTTAAACTTTTTTTGGTTTGGGGACCATGTTGGACAACGTGCTCGGGGCTTAACATCTGCTCTGTGCTCATGTAATTACCAACAGGTAGTTGCTTTGGGGACATTTGGGGTGACAGGAAACAAAACTAGTTCATCGTGTGATGAAAGATAAGTGTCCTCCCTACTGTGATATTGCTCTGGCCCCATCATACTAGTTTTAAAAGTTGTCATTTAGGAATCCACGCCCACAAACAATGTTGTAGTGTTTATATTTTGCCAGCTCCATAGACGCACTCTGTTCTTGAAAGAGATATAAACCAAGATGTGAAAAATTATGCGTACACTGGCCACACAGCTCAAAGTTGGTAATCTCAGGAGGAGAGAGTAGGCCATATCCCTACCCTGCTGAAGCTAAAACTGCTGCACCCAATCTCTGCTCTGTCAATGGACCTGTTTCACCACTCATCCATGGCTTTCTAAAGAAAATCTGACCAAAATTCAAAGTATGACCAAAATTCAAAGTATGCAGGTATTTGGGCCGAAATCACATGGAAGTTTTTTGAAGTGAGTGGTGGCACCCTCTACCCCATCTTGACCTTCTGGAAGCCCTGGTAGCCAAAACTAAACCCCACAAAAGCCACAGAATCAGCAATAGTGCTTGGAATCCCTGGACTGCATGGCTAAATTTGCTGCTGTGAAACATCTCTAATTTTCTTAATACTATCATCCCCATAGGAAAACATCAAATTTAGATGCCAATGTATATTTGAAGTCACCTAATGTTCAGAAATAAGAGAAGTAACAGAATGATCAACTAGCAACAGTGCTTACTAAACTTCTGACAATGACCTCATTGTAAAATACAATAATTTTTAGATATTTTCTTGTTGATGTATTTATTCCTATCTTGTGGCTGTATTCCTTTCTTCTGTTCTTTCTTTTTATTTCTATTTTAATAATTTTGCTCCCATTTACCTAAAAACAAATGAATTATCATCCCTTATGTCAACTATGTGATACATGGTCTTTAAATAAAGTAATTTTATTTTGAAAAGTTGTCATCCATATGTAAGTAAAGAGTATCAATTTAGCAATTTAATCCAGCCATAAGCAAAATACATAGTGTAAACTAAAATAAATTAAAATATTACATAATAAATAAAAACAAAGGCAGTTTTGAAAATTTTATAAAATGGCTGGACCTCTAAGCCAGTCTAGTCTATCCAAATAAACAGACAAAACACAAATTATTAATATTAGACAAAATTGGATATCACTACTGATACTAGAGGGAATAATAAAGAAATATTGTCACAACTCTAGGTTTTCAAATTTAGTAATATATATAAAATGGACCAATTCCTGGAAAAACAAAATCTGCCAAAATTATTCAAAATAAAAAGATAACCTGAAAATACTTACATTTATTAAAAAGTCAAATCAATGATTTATAATCTTGTAAATAAAACAATTCCATTCAGGCTCAGGAATATATAAGTATATTCTTCATATTTAAGGATAAAGTTATAATAATTTTTAAAATATGGAATGTTTCACGAATATGTGTGTTACCTTGTGCAGGGGCCATCTTAATCTCTGTCCCAATTTTAGTATATGGCTGCTGAGGCAAGTACAAATTATACTATTTTTCATTATTATTTTTCACATATAGTAACAGAGAAAAGGTTTCTACTTTATGTTTTGAAGCCAAAATTCATTTAATACCGTAGGTAGACAATTAATAAAAAAACTAGATTAATATAATCTATAATCATTGATGCACAATTATCAAACAAAATACAGACAAAATAATTTCATCTATGTATTGTGACTAAATGCAGTATTTTTTAAATCTGTAAGTCAATTTTAAAATTTAAATTTTATTTCATTTTTTCACAACAACATGTTAAAGGTAAAACAATCATATAATTCTATTTAATTATACTAAAAGAGCAGTAAATATAATCCAACATGCACTGATTTCTTCACAGTAAACTGAGAATATCAGATTATTTTCTCCAAAGTATAAAGAAAATGTATTAAAAGCAAATTCCCTACATTTTACACTATGCTAAATCATGATAAACTATGTATTTTACACCTAAGATCTGAAATAATTGTTATTCTTTTATTAAAGGAAAATACAATCCATCAATGATTTACTAGCTCTATTTACAGAGCTATCACTGGGCTCCTTAATTTTTAACTCCTGTCTGTTTTGGGGGTCCTACCCAGTGATGCTCAGTGGTTACTTCTGAATCTGCACTCAAGAATTACTCCTGGGGTACTCAGGGAACCATATGGGATGGAGGGGATCAAATCAAGGTTGACCAGATGCAAAGGTGAATGTTCTACCTATGGAAATAGGTGATCTTAGACAATAGAAACATGTTTGCAGAACTGGGCTTACCAAGGATGAATGGTGGTTGATAGGGGACTTTGAGACAGTGGTGAGATAAGTGGACTTGGAATATTGTTATTGGAATATTGTATTCAAGAAACCTTATCTTTAACATTGTAAACCACGGGTTTTCAAACAAAATAGAAATTACAAAATACTAAAATTAAATTTGGTTCTTAATTGACTAGTAAATCATTGAAACTGAAGGTTCTGACCATGAGACAAACCAATAAAACTCAACTATTAATTTTTGGCTCTGCTAATTTCTCAAATAGAGTCACAAATATCTTTGGAATAGCACAGTCAAGTGTATGTGAGAAGACCTGTGACATTAATTTGAATAATATTTAAAGGAAAATACATGACATATATATAAAAATATACGTTAAAATTCTTAGTTTGGTTTTGGGTTATACCTAACAGAGCTCAGAGACTATTTCTGATTTTGTGCTCAAAATTATCCCCCGGTATATGGTGTCAAGGTCAGTTATAGCCACAGAAAGCACTTTATCTCATACCTCTGGTCCTCATATAATATTTTAGGTAGAACTGTAGAACTTCATAGTTTAAGCTTATATTTACTATAATTAATATAAAATAATTAAATAACTAAAAAAAAGATGTTGGAGTCACTTTCTTGTTGGTGGAGTTGGAATTTCCATAGTTGTTACTTAGAGCAAGGGAAAGAGAAGAACTATCATGTTTTGATGAATTGGAGATGGAAACATCAGTATGAACTCAAATTTAATTCATAATTATAGATTATTGTATACATAAGTGATGTATAATATATGTGTGTCTTTATATGTCTGACTCTAATGAATAAATGATCTTACAGGGCAATGAAATTTCAATAGCAACAAATATACCTAATACCCAGATGATTTTAATCTGTCATACCACTTTCCAACAAAAGATACCAAGGCTTCTTAGAAAATGTGGAATTATAAGTGTGAGAAAGAAAACACACTGTTGCGTTAAATAATTAACGATGGTGATGGATGGTGAAGGATGGGTGGCGAGATTTTAGAACACACAAGATGAATCTGGAACACTTTATAGAGTCTGAAAATAACGAAATGTAATGGTAACCCTAACTAAAGTACATATTCACAGAAACCCCAATTATTGGTTGAAAATGAAAGCAGGAACTAATTGAAAGATTGTACAGTGACCCAAACTGGTACAGGTAAGTAAGAACATGAATAAAGCTGTGTTGCAATATAATTCAAAGTCCCCCCCCCATAATTCCACAAATTTATAATGACAAAAATATAAAAATTGCAAATTGAAGAGCTTTAAAATTTCCCAAACAGAAAAAGATAACCAAAATAATTTACTTGTTTCTGAATTTTCAATGAGTTGTAGCACAGTTCTGCTCCTTTATTTCAAAAAGTACAACAGTGTAAGAAAAAGGGAAAAGGTTATGTTAGAGCAAAGAAACTTGACAAACAATGCCTCACTCCAGTGATCAAGATCAACATCAACAGTGATAAGACATGCATCCTTGATATATATAATGTAATAAAACTTTGCCTTTGAGAACTTTTTTTCAAAATATATAACTCCAGTTCAATAAAGAACAGGCATCAGAAGACTCCCAACTGAGGCACAGTTCCACAGAATGCCTGATTAGCACTTATTTAAACTATTAAGTTGTACAAAACAAGGTCTGAGAAAATTTCAAAGCCAAAAGGATTGTAAAGGCACATCATAAGTATATGTAATGTGGTAGCTAATATAATTCTGGAAATTAAAAGAAATTATAGGGAAATCTGGATGAAGGACTTAAAACATAATATATCAGTAATGCTTCATTAGTAATATAATATTATATAATTAATAGTAATATTATAATATTAAAGTTAAATATTAATTATAGAAAGATGGCTAAATTAATTGTGAACTATGTTTTTTTCACATTCTAAAAAAATCTAAAATTTCTAAACAAAAAGGTTCATCAAAATATTTTTCTAAACTGAACAAAAATGAAATGAAGAATAAAATACTTGGAAACCCAAGATGAACAATAGATGACAACCACATTTTTACATTAAAATTTTATGGAATAACACTCCAATTATGAGATTAGGACATTATATTAAGATTAGGACATTATTATAAGATGGATTGTTAGGCTAGATGAAAAAGCAAGATCCACAACAGAGTCCCTAAAATAAATGGCTTTTAATAAAGATATAATTAAGATTTGTTAATAAAGTAGACAGAAAGTTGTTTTTTTTTTAAGAAAGGTAGTAGCTGGAGCAGTGGCGCAAGGGGTAAGGCATCTGCCTTGCCCGGTCTAGCCTAGGATGGACTGTGGTTCGATCTCAACATCCCATATGGTGCCCCAAGCCAGGTGCAATTTCTGAGAGCATAATCAGGAGTAGCCCCTGACTGTCATTGGGTGTGGCCCCAAAACAAAACAAAACAAAACAAAAAATAAAAAATAGGAAGGTATACCAAAAGCATATGACTACAGAAAATATAGGGTACTTATCTTGTCTTATTTATTTTATTTTATATTTTTAATTTTAGATCCAACTTTGAAGAATTTAGGTATTACTCCTGGCTCTAGGCTCAAGGGTAACTTCTGGCAGTGCTTAGGGACCATGTATAATGCTGGAGAAGGAGCTGGTGAACCAAGTGCAAGGTAAATTCCTTACTAGTACTAGTTCCATAGTCCCTAGAGTGCTCATTTTAATATGAAATACAGCACACACATAAAACAAAGAATATTATCAAATACGGCCATTTTGAAGTACAAAATGTTCCATTTTTCATATACGGTATGTTGAATTTTACTTTTTGTTGAGAAATGGGCTTTTAGCCACAGTGGACAATGTGCAGGGCTTACTTCTGGTTCTGTGCTCAGAGTTCACTCCTTGGAGAGGCTCAGGTTATCATATGGAATACCAGGGATTTAACCTCAGTTGGCCTTGTGCAAGGTAACACCTACCTGCCATACAACCATTCTGGTCCCAAAATTTTAAACATTTTTTTTATGTAATAAGGAGCCATGATTTACAAAGTTATTGATATTTGAGTTTTTGTTTATAATATTTCATTCAACACCAGTCTCAACACTAGTATTAACCCCCTAGTTAGTGTTCTCATATATTGAGAACTAGTGTTCTCATATATTGAGGTGGTAATAGTGGTGAGCATAGCTGCCTCCTAACTTTTTCTTTTTTAGTGAGAGGATTGAGCTACACAATTTAATCTCCTGGTCGACACCAACGGGGTTTTTCAGTAAACAGAAGCTGATTCTCTTCTATTTTAGCTGGATCCTGAAGTCTCCAAGCTGATCACCATCTCAGTGAGCCACCTCCACATCTCTTAAATGGTGTGGCAACATATTCATCTGTGCAACAGCTCTGCCTATAACATCTCATGCTAATCACATTTATCCTGTCACTTTGGTGAAAATGGGCAGAGAAATATAAAAGCAACAATAGCCTAATTTCAAATTCCCAGAATAGGGGTGAGGAGGCTGGGAGAAGTTCTTGAGACACTGGTAGAGGGAAGTGGGCACTCTGGTGATGGGATGGTGTTGGAATGATGTATCTATGAAAAGTATAATTAACAAGATTTTAAATCCTGGTACATCAATACAATTTGTATAAATAAGTAAACAAACAAATAAATAAATATACATTTTATTTTTAATAAAAAATTAAAATTTATTTTTATTTATTTATTTTTATTTTGGCTACTCAGTAGGCATGAATACTGAGATTCTATGGCTGGCAGGTAGAAAATCTGCTATCTAAAAGTGAGCACATTTGGCTAGCTTTCTTTCTACAAGTCCAGAAAGGGCTATAGGGTTCACAAGGAAAAGTTCTGATGGCTCTTCCTGAACAGATTTGTCTAGGTAAAAAAAAATACAGAATATTTTGCTGAATTCAAATGAAATTTACATTAACCTTTGTAAGTGAGGAATTTAAAAAAAAACAGCACAAGAGGTTTGTATATATACCAGACTATAAGATTGTTTGCTTATGAAAGCTATTGAACAATTTATTTGATCCACACCACACACATTTTGGAGGCATTGAGCTGAAAGCATAATAGACCCTAGGGTGTGTATGTATTCTAGAGAAAGAGAGAGACTTGCATTCAAATGAATGCATTTTGTTTAATGTATGTTTTAGAACCATACTTGAAAAGTACTCTGTGAAATTTCAATTTGAATTTGCTGGGTCATTTTCATTTAGAACTTAGTAAAAGCTAAACTGCCTAATGAATATTTAGTATACCTTAGAGAGTTCAGCACTTTCAAACCTGCATTAAATTGAAGTATCAACACAAAATATATTATTTTTTAAATTCATTTTTTGGTCTTTTCCTTTCTGTGCCTCCTAAATAAAGGTAGTCTAATAGCTGGAAATACTAGTATACAATGATGAGGGTAATGAGAAGGAGAAGAGGGGTTAGGAAGCTATAATCAATTGTAAGCTTCAATGCAATCATAAACTATGAGAGCTAAATAAGTCCTATCTCTACCTTTGCCCTTTCATTGTAATAATGCACACAGAGATTTTTTTAAGTAAAATAAGCCTTAGAGAAAAACTGCAAAGTTCAATTATCTTAGCAATGAAACATTAGGAAGGAAAATGGTTATGTTTGAGTAAGTGATAAGAACAGAAATATGACAGCTTAATGACATTTCAGCAACAAAATTCATTTACCTCAGATATAAGGATACATTTTGCCATACGCATTCTTTGTTTAGTTTAGCAAATTATAAATCTTCTCTGTTGATATCTAGTAATTATGTATTTATTTGAACTAAGATGATAATTATTATAATATTTCAGCCTCTGAGGGACTATATATTTTCTTCATCATTTCAAGCATTTTTCCATCTGATTGGATCTCAGAAAAACACATTCACTTTTAGTTTTTATAATAATATACATGACTTTAAATGTGAGGTGATTTAAATTTGTATTGAATGAACTTTTAAAATACATACATGCTGGACCAGAGAGATAACATGGAGGTAGGGCATTTGCCTTGCCTGCAGAAGAACGGTGGTTTAAATCCCGGCATCCCATATGGTCCCCTGAGCCTACCTGGAGCAATTTCTGGGCATAGAATCAGGAGTAACCCCTGAGCACTACCGGTTGTGACCCAAAAAACCAAAAAAAAAAAAAAAAAAAAAAAAAAGAAAAAAGAAAAGAAAAGAAAAGAAAGAAAACAAACAAAAAACCCCACATACATGCATATATGTTATGCATATGACTTTGTGTGTGTGTGAAACTAACACCTTCCACTGGAATTCCTAGAAATTGAATAAATGAGTTATTAAGTTAAGAAAAAATAGAAACAGAGCAACAACCAGAGTCTTTAAATGAGGGCATTTCCCCATAATGCCATAATTAATTTCAACCTCATGAAGGAGAGACCAACAAAAATGAGAAATATTATATAGCCTTACTTTGAGAAAAAGTAGTTGGCAATTTTTAAAGAACAAAAACATTGCATAAATTATTTTACAGTGGAAGTGTCATTTTTCTAGCTTTTTTTTAAGGTTTAATAATGAGATATTAAGTGTCTCTAAAGTACAAAGACACAGTGCTTAATGTGAAAATAGCACTTTATAATATTGCCCCTTCACCAGAGCAATATTAGGTCAGAGAGGTAGTACAAGGGTACTTGCATATGGCAAACCCAACTTGGATTTCCAGCACTGCATATAGTTTCCTGAATACCACCAAAAGTAATCTTTGAGTACCACTGGGTGTATCGTCACCCAGTGGTAAAATATGAAAATATTTTATGAAAAATATGAAAAAATATGAAGAGCTTGTGGCCCCTAATTGGAAGGTGACTTAAAAATCTGCCAATTATGTTTTGTGGCAAGCAGGAAAGGATGCTTGGAGACTAAAAAGATTTAGGATTTACCAAATTTAAATTACCAGGAGTTTCATTTTTCTCTTTCCCCACCACAGTAGCCTATGAAATAAATTGAGTACTCTTAGAATGTACACATAATTTTTCTCTTTGGATCTTTGTTCATGCCCCCCTCCTCCCCGCAAAAAAAAAAAAAAAAAAAAAAACGAAAAAAACAACCTGGTCACATAGAACTCAACACTTGGCAAAATTTCTCTGTGAAGTATTTGTAAGTCCTCAGAGTGTGTCTGCTGGGTACACGCACAAGTCTGTGCCTGCCTGTTGGCTGCTGCAATCCCCAGCCTCTTTTGCCTCTGGCCCAAGACCAACAGTGACACAGGTGCTTTGCCAGTGCATTTTCCAAGAGTTTCCCATGGTGCTTGTTGTAGAAATTTAGGTTTGCAAAATGTTATTATTTTGCTTGCATGTGACATGTCAGCATACAATAGCAGCACTACTTCTGAGATAGTCAGTCTATTCTAAATAGAAACTCACAAATTTGATGAAATTTAGGCCCAAAATATTGAAAAGCATAAATATCAATACATAAAATATGTAATTTCTTGACATTTAAACTGAAAAGCACTGTACATTATCTTTTCTGAGGATGTAACTCTGGCTTTTGTTTTGGGAGAAATATGCATAGTCACTTTCTTTGTTAATTACACAGTTTAATTAATGAAGATTAAATTTTACTGCAAATAGCCATATTTAGGTGTTCAATTCTTTCAAATAGAATATGCAGAATTATTATAAAAGATCTATTTTACAGAAGTATAACATATTGCATAAAAAATAAACACAATGATTAGAGGTGCCTCTTTCCACTCAGTGTATTATTATTTAATAAATAAAGTATATTTAAGTTTATAGATATCAAAGTGTAAGAAGGCACACAAAAATGTGCATAGTCACTCTTGAAGATTTTTTAAGATCTTCTATTGCTCACAGCTAATGTGTGCTTTTAGAATCTTTGATCCTTCCTTGATTTTGCAAGGCCAGAGTTAAAACTAATGTCCTGGCCAGTGGGCATATGAAAAAGCATTCATTGTCACATATTATGAGAGAAATATAAATCAAAATGACAGTAAGACATTATCTCATACTAGTGAGAATGGCATCTATCACAAAGAATGGAAATAACCAGTTTGGCGGAAATGTAGTGAAAAGGTACTCTCTTTGTTGGTGACAATGTCATCTGGTTCACCTCTGGGAAAACAGTATGGAAGCTGCTTTCAAAACTATAAATAGGAATTTTCATCTAAACCAAAAATTTTCTCTTCATAGCATCGATCTCAAGAGCACAAAACTATTCAGTTGAAGAGGCCAGAGTAATAGTGCTGCAGGTAGGGCACTTGCCTTTCACACAGATGATCTAGGTTCAATCCTCAACAACCCATGATGTCCTCTAAGCACCACCAGGAGTGATCCCTGAGCACAGTCAGGAGTAAGCCCTGTGGGACTGGAATGATAGCACAGTGGGGAGGACGTTTGCCTAGCATGCAGCCAACCCAGTTTCTATCCCCAGCATCCCATATAGTTTCCAAGCCTGTCAGGAGTGATTCCTGGGTGTAGAGCCAGGAGTAACCCCTGATCACTGCTGGGTGTGGCCCTAAAACAAACAAACAAACAAACAAACAAACAGAAAAGTAGACCTGAACACTGCTGAACATGCCCCAAATCCAAAAAAACGTTTAATGAATTCAAAAAGATATGAGCACACCTGTATTTGTTGGTTCACTTAGCACAATAGTTTGATAAAGAAACAACTCAAATGTTAAATGACAAATAGGAAAAAGCTGTAGCATATAAACATTGGAATACTAACTGCTACTCTATTGTTCCAGTCATATTTGATGTAATATTTACTTACATATGCCTAGTGACACCCCTAAATTCTTTTGTCTGAATATTGTATTGAATGCTAATTACACAGTGGGTATCCTCAAAAGATTTACTAATAGACTTTTATTTGTATTATGGGGAGCATGCCCATTTACCAGACTTCTCATGAGAACACAGAATACCATTAAGGTTTTGTGTTCTCTTCACAAGGTTCTTGAAAATAATCCATATTATTTGTAAGCATGCCTATTTAAAAATATAAAGTTAAAAGTTCAGCACACAAATTATTTTTAAAAAGTGGATTATTTTTAAAAAGTGGAATGGCATGATGTTGTATTAAAATGAAATAACTTTCACAATTGGAAAAAGCTCTTAAGACACTAACTCATTGTGTCTTTCCAAATTCAATTCTAAGTAATTGGCACAAAAACTTAAAATTTCAGTCAATTATCTAAATATTTGTTTGTTTTGCAAAAAAATGTGTATAGATGGTATCCAGAATTCTATCCTTTCTTAGGTGTCATTCAAAAATCATGTACATATCAATATATAATACACTTTATAAATTATTATTATATTTCTTGTCAAATATTATTTTATAAACTTTGTGTCAGACATTTTAGACTTTGCATTGAGAGATATGAAATTAATGCAAATTAAGAACAACTTAAAGATGGCATGACCCCAGATAAATATTTTTAAACAGAGTTTGATAATATTGAAAAATTGATAATAAGGCAAAATTACCAAATACAAGTAAATACACACAGTTTTCTAAATGTCAGCTTTTGAGAGAAAAAAGATTAATTAAATGTTTTTTATTGTGTATGTTTTCTGTTTGGAAAATCCACCCATTAAGATTCTATAATTGGGAAGAGAAAATCATGAAATAAAGGCATTAAGAGAAATTAATATTATTCATTATCTTTTATAATATTTGAAACATTGAGTTTTAAGTTGAATAAAATTTAATTTCAAATACATCAATTAGAGGTCAATTAACTTACTTAAAAGTTAACTTACTTTAAAGTTAAATTTACATTTTTTTATTTATTTTTTGGCCACACCCAGTGGTGCTCAGAGATTACTACTGGCTCTGCGCTCAGAAATTGCTCCTGGCTTCAGGGACCATTTGGAATGGCAGGACAGAAACTACAGTCCTGCAAGGCAAATGCCCTACCACTGTGTTACCACTCTGACCCATAAATTTAAATTTACATTGAAGTTAAACTTAAAACTTGAAAGTTAACTTTTAAGTTGAAGTTATTTTTATTTTATTTTTTTTTGTTTTGTTTTTAGGCCACACCCTGTGACGCTCAGGGGTTACTCCTGGCTATGCGCTCAGAAGTTGCTCCTGGCTTCTTGGGGGACCATAAGGGACGCCGGGGGATCGAACCGCGGTCCGTCCTAGGCTAGCGCAGGCAAGGCAGGCACCTTACCTCCAGTGCCACCGCCCGGCCCCTGAAGTTATTTTTAACTTTATATTAAAAATACTTCCCATCTAATGATTAAATTTTGTTCCAATGTTTTTCCTACACTACCAAAATTTTTCTTTTTGAGAAAAGTTGCATTAAAATTAAGACAACTCCTGACAAATAGGGATTATATACTTAATACCTCTATCATGGTAAGATGTGTTATCCCTGCTTTAACAGTAACCAAAATAAAAAGAGAATTAAAAAAAGAGTGAACTTAGGGGCTGGAGAGATAGGACTGCTGTAGGGCATTTGCCTTGCACACAGCCAATTCAGGACCAATGATAGTTTGAATCCTGGCATCCCTTAAGGTCCCCTGAGTCTGCCAGGAGCAACTTCTGATTACAGAGCCAGGAGTAGCCCCTGAGCAGTGCCGGGTGTGACCCCAAAACTAAGAAAAAAAGTGAACTTCAAGGTAAATTCTGGCTTTGACTATTATGATACTTCAAAAGATCATCATAAATTTTAACAGATGTACCATTCTGACTGGGAATGTTCAATATAGAAAAAACTACATGTATATGGAACCAGAGGTATAACTGAAAATTTCTGTACCTTTCTCTCAATTTGCTATGAACCTAAAACAGCTCTAAAAACAAGGTAGGAGGCATAGGACCAAACATAAAAAGCTATATAACCTAGTGTAGTGCTTCTCAACTGGGAGCCACATAGCCTTTTGTTGGTCTCCCCAGGATATCCCAAGGGGACAAAGGTGAAAATCATGTAAATGAAGGATTACAGAATAGGACTAGGGGAAATCCCAAAAGGAAACAAAGTCAGAAAAGAGCCACTGTCCTAAAAGGTTAAGAAAACTGTTCAAGTGTTTTATTAGTTTGAAGTGTTTGATTATAATTCTTCAATACCAGTATTGATATGTATGTGTTGAACTGGATCATTTAAAGAATTTATTCAACCAATATTTGTTTCCAAAATGAGGTCTTTAAAAATATATAATTTGGGGGGCCAAAGAGATAACACAGGGTAGGACATTTGCAGCTGACCTGGGAGGAATCCGGTTTGATTCCCGGCATCCCATATGGTCCCCCAGCCTCCAGGGGTGATTTCTGAGTGCAGAGCCAGAAATAACCTCTGAATGCAGCCAAATGTGGCCCAGAAACCAGTCAATTAATCAATAAAGCTTTACAATTTCTTTAAATATATATATAATTTTGGTTTACAATAATTTAAAAACTATTTTCTAATGGATACAGTTTAAACCACACCCATGAGGACATTTGAAGCTAAACATAAATTACATGTCTGAGAATTCAGGAATAGGCCTGTATTATTCATTTATTCATAGTGTAGATCATATAGAAGATAAAAACAAAAAATGTACTAATGGGCTGAATGAAAACATAAATTTAATCGTTTCACTTCACAGATGAGAAAAGTAAGGATTAGAAAAATGATTCAAGATTACAGAATATCACTGTGAGAGATTATACAGTGTATAGGGTTCTTGCTTTGCAAGTAGCAGAATGAATTCAAACCCTGGCACTGCATTTGATCCCCTGAGTACTGCCAGGAGAGATCCCTGAGCAGAGCCAGGAGTTAATCCTGAGCACAGCCAGATATGTCCCAAAAGCAATTAAAAAAAAAAAAGGAACTGGAGCAATAATACAGCTGGTCAGATGTTTGCCTTGCTGACCCAGGTTCAATCCATGGCATTTATATGGTTCCTTGAACCCACTAGGAATGAGTCCTGAGTGCAGAGCCAGATGTGAGCCAAAAACCAAATGCATGCATACATATATATATTAGAAAAAGATTATAAACAATCACAATACATATTAGTAGTATACTAACTTAATCGACTAATTATAGTAAATTCTGTACAAATTTTATAAAATGTATTTTATGTTCATTAGTTAGTGATATAACATATAAACCAAAGTGATCTGTAGGAAAATATTTTTCTTTCTGGGATAAAAACAAACAAATTTGTACTAACATTGTGTGTTTAACTTTATAGTATGATGACTAAAATTAATTTTTTTCCACAACCCTTCACTCCTCACAGATCTTAGGGTAGAGATTGGCAACTAAGAAATGTTAAAAACTACTTTTTAATGTAATGCTTCAGGGATAATCCAACTAGACCTAAACATAGATGTTCCCTATATTAGTATCTTTAGTTGTAATAGAAATAAGAGTAAAAGTTAAAGGGTTAAAACAACAATAAAAATATTCTTATGACATTTTAGTAGACTAGCAATACTATTGTCATACATAGTTATTGCTGGTCAGGAAGTTAGAAGTGGCTTAACTTCACAATTCTGGTATGGAATTACAGATAAGATGTGATGTATAACATTGCGTAAATATGTCAAAAGAGGCAGCAGTCATCCATCCAAAGGGTTGAATAGCTTCCAGGATAACTGCCTCACATGCCTGCTGCTGGTTTACAATAAGACACTTAGTTTCCTTAGCTGTGTCTTGTCCATAGGTCTAGCTAAATTTCTTTTCTTTTTCTTTTTTCTTTTTTAGGTCAGAAATTTTCATTCTTTTAAAAAAATAAAAATAAAATAATTTTTTTATTTAATCACCATGATTAAAAACTTGTTCATAAAGTTTCTTAGTGATGGGGTCAGAGAGATAGCATGGAGTAGGGTGTTTGCCTTGAATGCAGAAGGACGGTGGTTCAAATCCCAGCAGGACTATTCCAAAGCATACCAGGAAACAAGATTCACTAAGAGCCACATTGAAGCTTGACTACATGATTTTATTGCTTTTCTAGGAAATCAAGTAGACACTGATGTCAGAGTGCAGAGAAATTTTCTACAATGGAAATGCCTAGTGGATGAATTCAAACTTAATAAAATGACACAAACTAGCTCTCCATATTAAAAAACAAACAATATTTGTGTGTTTTATAAAGTAAAGGCATTAAGAAATTTTCACAATTTAGGTTCAAACAGAAGATTTAAAATAATCAGTAATTCTGAAGGGCTCTATTTGCTGGCTGAATTTTTCTAAGAATGTCACCATCCTGCTAATCAACTCGTAGAGAAATACTGACAACATATCCTGAGGAAGTCACAAAATGATATTTGCTAAGTAGAGAAAATACTTTTAATTTTATTTTTTGGGGGGAGGGGTAGTGCCAAGAGTCAAACCCAAGGCCTCACACATAAGGGCAAGTATGTTACTGATGAGTTACATCCCTGCCTGCATAAAGGAATTTTGTGGAAAAGTAGACAAGTAGAATGATAAAAGACATTTGCCAAATTTGTAAAAGAAAACATAGGTAATTTGGACAAAAAGATTAACTATGACTCACCCCATATCCTTGAAATTATTCAGAAACAAACTAAATAAAAAACCCACCTGAAGTAAAAGATTTAGACTATGGAGAATAATCACCATTGAGTGCCTCTGTGGGAAACTTGATTTAATCCCATCCTAGGGAAGTGTACTTTCTGACAGTTCCCAGTCAAAAATGAAATGTACTTCAAAGTAGGTCAAAACCGCATGACAACTCTTAAGAGCTTTGTAGTGTACTATGAATGTCAAATAAGAAAAACAAAATCACTTACAAAAGACACTTTTCTCCTCAGATTTTAGAATACATTTTCTAGCTGGAATGAAATAAAGAATAATCATTATTCAGTTATTAAATTAAAAATTGTTTATGAATTTTATCCAAAAGCTTGGTTTTCCTTAAATATCTCTCTATATATTTTTATAGAATTTGCATGAGTGTTATGCTAGGTACTGTTATTAATAAGTATTAATCTTCTGGATTTTTGTCATAAAACATAGCTTGAGAATTAATCTACAGGAATATTAAACATATAATCCTAGTAAATTTTAGAGATTTTAAATTTCTGGAAGTAATAAATCTTAAATATTAGATTAATCTTTTTATACATAAATACTTTATTTAAAGTATTTATTTATGGTTAATAATAATACATATTTTTCCAGGTTAGTGGCATTGAAATTATTATTTTTTGTTTGTTTGTTTTTGGGCCACACCCGTTTGACGCTCAGGGGTTACTCCTGGCTATGTGCTCAGAAATCGCCCCTGACTTGGGGGGACCATATGGGATGCCGGGGGATCGAACCACGGTCCGTCCTATGCTAGAGCTTGTAAGGCAGACACCTTACCTCTAGCGCTACCTTCCTGGCCCCTGAAATTATTTTTAATACTTTTTAAATTTTTTATGATTTTTAATATTTTTAATAATCCAATATTTTTGGATCATATGACAGCTTGATTTTGAGTGTGCTAATAATTCATACTGGTTTATTATTTTTTGGAGGGGGCCACACCCAGAGGTGCTCAGGGGTTACCTCTGGCTCTGAGCTCAGAAATTGCTCCTGGCTTGGGGGATGCTAAGGGATAGAACCGCAGTTAGCTGCATGCAAGGCAAATGCCCTACCATTGCACCATTGCTACGACCCAACTTCATTTGGTTTTTCAAAGGGGTTGAACCAGAAAGCATTCTCACCAGCAATGGATGAAAGTTTCTTTTTTACCACATCCCACAACACAGATGCAATGGTTTAAATGTGGTTTGTCAAGAACACTCTTGGCTACGGAGTATAGTGAAGAGAAGGAAAGAAATTGAGTGGAGAAGAAAGACAGATGTAAAATAATGGGGGACAAGTACCAAGGGAATTCAGGTGCATTGGGGATGTTAAGAAAGGACAGATCTAAATATCTATGTCACAAAATCAACAACAATGAAATATGTGACCCAAACTTTAACAGTCAAATTTTAAAAGATAGCTGTAATGATGGTAGGCTGCAGCCATGTGGTGGTAGCATGCGATGGACTCTGGGATCATTGGTGGAGGGAGGTTGACACTGGTGGTTCAATTGGTGCTGAAACATTGTATGTCTAATAATTATGAAATAGCTTGTAAATAAGAGTTCTTTAAATAAAAAAAGTTTTAAAGAAGAGGAAGAAAGACAAAAAGGAAATGAGATAAAGAGAAAGAAAAGAAAGAACAAAAGAAAAAGAAAAGAAATAAAGAAAGAAGAGAAAGGAAAGAAAAGAAAAAAGAAAGAGAAAAAGAAGAAAGAAAAAGAAAGGGTAGAGCAAAAAGACAATTTATGAAAATTATTGTATCTCTCAATGAAGTCATTAAGTCATTGTCAAAAAGTTCATTAAGCTCTTGTTGCTAGTTAATCTTTCTATTAATTCTTTTGATTTTTAAAATTAGGAGACTCTCAAATACACACTGGCATTTAAGTTGTTGTATTCCAAATGGGACGACAATATTAAAAAAATTAGAAGTTGCAAAGGCATTCCAAGCACTATGACTAAAACTGAGTATTTTTTTTTTTTTAGGTTACTAGAACGTAAGAGAAGGTGAGTTGAGGGTGCCCAAACTCACTCCAAAAAAGTCCTGGTAATGAAACCGAAACTTCAGGCATACCTGAAATTTTGGTCAAATTGGTGTCCCTGTAGAAAATTATAATAGTTGAGTGGTGAATCTGTGGCATTAGTGAAGCGGCATTTGTGGGTACTGGGTGCAAGTGGCATGGCATTGGCAGATCAAAGCTTTGCTCTAAGTCTGGTAGCTTTCATTTGTGAGTATATCCATATTAATTTTAAACATTAAAATAATAGAAGATAAGAGGAAATAAATAATAAAGAGATTTAAGTCCTTTCTTTATTGGTAAGAAAGAACTCACTTAATCTTTAGTATTTTTAGATGAGAAATACAGGTGTAACTTTTATCCAAATAGGATCAAAGTGCAACTGGGGTTAAGTTACAGCTCTCACCTCATGAAGCTCATGACAAACAGGGATGAGTTTAGTTAGAGAAATAACTACATTTTGAACTATCCTAATAATGAGGATGTATGAGGGAAATAGAAAGCCTGTCTAGAGTACAGGTGGGGTTGGGTGGGGAAGAGGGAGATTTGGGACATTGGTGAAGGGTGATGTTCTTTACATGGCTGAAACCCAAACACGATCATGTATGTAATCAACGTGTTTAAATAAAATATATATATAAAAAATAAAAAAGATTAAAAAAAGTACAAAGTGTGGGGCTGGAGTGGTGGCACAGAGGTAGGGCTTTTTGCCTTGCACGACTCTTGCTGACCTAAGACGGACTTCCAGAAACCCATATGGTCTCTCAAGCCAGGTGCGATTTCTGAGCGCAGAGTCAGGAGTAACCCCTGAGCATCATCAGGTATGGCCCCAAAACAAAACAAAACAAAAAGTACAAAGTGAGTTTTGCTACAACCTACCACAATTTGGTTCCAACCCATTTTTTTTGAACTCATATTTATTCATGCTCCTCTCACTATTCCAGTACAAATCCTCAATACCTTCTTGAAGGTCTTTACTGACAATATTAAGTAAATTGTTGCAAGACCCTCAAGTCTTCTAATTACTTGTGTCTAATCTAAGACAAATTTTCAAAGCTTAGATGTTATCTATCTTCTTTAGAAATGTCATATATTGTATACTAATATCTCTTTTCTCTGAACTCTTAAAACTACCTTTTCTTACTTACCATTTTTCTCATGTTTCCTGACACAAGAATTTTAGACAAAGTGATTAATTAACTAAACAGACACTTATTGAGCATCTATTATATTCTTTGCATTAGGGATACAAAGATGATTAATCATCGGCTCCTTAGCAAGAGCTCATACTCTACCAGAAGTGACAGATGTGCAGATTGCAGCATAATGGAATGAATTCCATAATGGAAATATGAATGGAGTGCTGTAGAAACAGAAAAAGGACATACTTGGTATTTATGTGTTTACAATCTAGAAGGAAATTATTTCCAGCAACTATTTTAATACTTATACACCATGAACTTACGTTATTCATTTTGGAGTCCTAAAACGTACACATCATACGGCTACTCAGTTTAGTTTTCGAGAACGAATAGACTTCAGAGTCAGTGATGATCTATTCTGAGTCCTCACGGGGAACTATTCAGAAGTACTGACCAAAGGCTTATTTAATGAGCAGAGAGATTTTTAGAACTAGGCTAATTTCCAAAAGGAACATCTTTCATTACATTACATATGATAAAAACCTCACAAATGTTTATGGAGTTATGACGTAAAACTTGAACATATAAGAGCATCAAAGGAAAAAAATTGTGGAGAAGAGCAGGGCTGATTCCTGGCAGATAGAGCTGTGCCAAGATGTAGAATTTTATGAAGAAAAAAAAAAAAAAAGAGAGTTGATTGTGCATAGGTACTGAACCTGTTTGCCTCATTTCTATTCTTCCCCTTTGCCCTGCTCTACTTTGTATCACAGCTAGAGCTGTCCCTGTGGGCCCTGTTGTCTGCATGAGGCTACATTTGTCAGGGCTACAGTCTGTCAACTGGCCAGACTCTGCAGACCACAAAGCAGACAGAGGCCAGAACATTTCTCTAAATATTCTTGTCTGTGGCAGCACCCCTGGCGGTGGCAATGTCTCCTAGACAACTTCTGCCATGCATCTCTGGCGCCCAATGCCCCTCTTCTCTTATGGGGCTTTTCACCCATATGTGCCAGATGTCCTGCAATTGCTAATCCTTGAGCTGCAGACACTCCATTGTTTAGTCTCAGTTCTCCTCTTTCTTATATAAGTAATCCAAGTACTGAATTCCCTTTAAAAATACTTAGATAGGTTTCTATTTTTACACTTTGAATTTGACAAATACTCCCACAATTTTAGTACTAGGTTATCTGTTGAATACCAGAGAAAAAAAAAACAATTTATTACTGACGAATAGAATAAAACATTTTGATATTTATTTCTTTTTTACTTTCATATTTAAAATATTTATCATTTTGCACAATGAGTTATAGTGGCATGTAGTTGAATTAATATTATATATTTAACATAGTGTAAATGAATCTTTATATGTAGTTATATACTAAATAAGAATAGTTATAAATATTAATGCAATTGTTATATATTATATAATTTATATAACATGCATATATTATATGCAAGTATATTTTAATTTATTCACATAAATATTTTGAAGTCATTCATCCTCAAGTACTGTTTTCATTGATTTTAAATTATTTTGAACGTTTTTTAATTCTATATAAAAATGCATTAGCTAATGTAATTATAATGTCAACAAAATTTAAAACATTTGCATCTTAGTGATAGACACTGTTGTATGAAAAACATAATAAAAATAATTTAAAAACAGGATCACAGACTGAATTATGTAGGCAGCTTTCATTTTTCTCTACAATTTTGGGGGAAAGAAAGAAAGAAAGAAAAGAAAGAAAGAAAGAAAGGAAAGAAAGAAGAAAGAAAGAAAGAAAGAAAGAAAGAAAGAGAGAGAGAAAGCAGAATGAAAGAAAAAGAAAGAAAAAGAAAGAAAGAAAAAGAAGGAAGGAAAGAAAGACAAAGAAAGACAAAAGAAAGATAAAGAAAGAAAGAAAGAAAGAAGAAAGAAAGAAAAGAAAGAAAGAAAGAAAAGAAAGAAAGAGAAAGAAAGAAAGAAAAAAAGAAAGAAAGAAAGAAAGAAGGAAGGAAGAAGAAGAAGGAAGGAAGGAAGGAAGGAAGGAAGGAAGGAAGGAAGGAAGGAAGGAAGAAGGAAGGAGGAAGGAAGGAAGGAAGAAAGAAGAAAGAAAGAAGAAAGAAGAGAAAGAAGAAAGAAAGAAAGAAAGAAAGAAAGAAGAAAGAAAGAAAGAAAGAAAGAAAAGAAAGAAAGAAAGAAAAGGAAAAGAAAGAAAGAAAGAAAGAAAAGAAAAAGAAGAAAGAAAGAAAGAAAAAAGAAAAGAGAAGAAAGAAAGAAAGAGAAAAAGAAAGAAAGAGAAAGAAAGAAAGACAGACAGAAAGAAAGAAAGAAAAAGAAAGAAAGAAAGAAAGAAAGAAAGAAAGAAAAAAGAAAGAAAGAAATAAAGAAAGAAAGGAAGAGAAAGAAAGAAAGAAAGAACGAAAGAAGAAAGAAAGAAAGAAAGAAAGAAAGAAAGAAGAAAGAAGAAACGAAGGAAGAAAGAAAGAAAGAAGAAGAAACGAAGGAAGAAGGAAGCTGGAAAGAAAGGGAAGAAGTGAGGAAAGAAAGAGGAAGAAAGGAAGAAAATAATGGTCCCATGGGTGCCTATGTCCATAATTTACTGTGCTACAGTGGAAGATCTTTATCAGAAATTGTTTTGTTTTGTATTATTTGGCACCTACAGAAGACATTTGACTGTTCCTGATTGTGGCTGTCTCCTGGACTGCCATCTTTTGTTTTATTCCAAATCAATGAAAGAATATATATATATATATATACAAATTACATATATATTGTATTTTTTCATATTCATGCATACCAGGCCCTACTGAATAGATGACTAAAAGATTAGAAAGTATGCAAAGCATGCAAGAGCCCAGGATATTTCTGGAAATACTTCCATGTGTGACCTCATCCCACTCCAAGAAAAAAGCTAAACAAACAATATATTCATGTATACCATTCTTGACAAGTGGCCATCAGACAAATAGAGACCCGAGTGTTAGTTTTGGGGCCACACCCAGTGGTACTCAGAAGTTACACCTGGCTCTGCTATCAAGAATCACTCTTGGTCGTTCTGGAGGATCATATGGGATGTTAAGGATATGTACAAGGCAAATGCCCTTTCCACTGTGCTATTGCATTGGCCACCAATTTTAGTATTAAATTTAAAATATCTACAGGTAAAAATTTTAATCATATTCTTTTTGTTATACTTGGAAAACTTCTGCTTTATTTTTTGTAGAGTTAATTATTAATATTTTATATTTTTGATGCTACTGTAATAATAATTCACTTGAAACACTCAATTTTCATTTGTTTTTGATATACAGTTGATTTCAGCTTATAATTGCCTATATCCAACACGATAAGCTTATACTATCTTTCAAAAATTCAATTATAGTGGGGCCGGAGAGATAGCATGGAGGTAAGGCATTTGCCTTTCATGCAGAAGGTCATCGGTTCGAATCCCGGCGTCCCATATGGTCTCCCGTGCCTGCCAGGAGCAATTTCTGAGCATGGAGCCAGGAATAACCCCTGAGCACTGCCGGGTGTGACCCAAAAACCACAAAAAAAAAAAAAAAATTCAATTATAGTTTTCTTTTGGATTTTTGGAAAACATAATAATGATTTAGGTGAATAATGTCAGTTTTATTATTATTCTAATTTTGATACTTTGGCATATATAATAATGTTTTATATATATAAATACCGATATTATTTTCTTCAAGATCTAATGTGAAAATAAATTTAAATTTAAATTATTTATTTAAAGAAAATGTATCACATTGTTGATAAATTTTTTAACAATAAAAATTTAAAAAAATTTTTTAACAATAATGTCTTATTTTTCTTAAAATTCATTATCAGTGAGATTATTCTGTGTGTGTGTGTGTGTGTGTGTGTGTGTGTGTGTGTGTGTGTGTGTGTATGTCTGTCTCTTTGGCTTATTTCACTCAGCATAACAGTTTCCATGTATATCTCATGACTTTATTGGCTGCATAATATTCCATTGTGCATATGTACCACAGTTTTTTTTAGCCATTCATCTGTTAAAGGGGAAAACTCCTGTTTTATATAATTTCCCAATTTATTGTTTTTAAAATGCTAGTCATTTTAACTTGTGTTTTCAAGTGACATGCAGAAAGAATAGAAGGAAAGGAAAAGAGAACAGTTAAAATAGCTCTTTCTCAAGTTCATACTTGTATCCCAGTTGGTTCACTCCAGATAAAACTCTGGGAAATGAGAAATAACTATAGATTAATTTCTCTGCATTGTGTTCAGATTTTATAATAGTTATTTTCAAGTAATATCACAGAGTGCTCCTACTAGCTAGTGTGAAGTCACATAGAAATTTTGACTCCACACTCTTTAAGGAAAAATATATTAAGTTTAAGGAAAAATATATTAAGTAAAGCTTTATTATACATAGTTCTCAAATACAACCATGATGCTAAATGCTTTTTAGAATGAATAAGTTGATATATAATTTATTATGTGTAAATATGTAAAGTATATTTTATATTTTCAAATAATTTTTGGATATAAGATAAAGCAAAGTTACTCCGATATTCAGCAAAAGACAAAAATCCAAAAATATTTATGTAGAAAATGCATATAATACATTGTATATTTTAGTAATCTGTAAGAACACACATATATCATGAAATGTATGCTTAACAAATCTAATCTTTTGATAAAATTAGCAATTATTTTCCTTCAGGTTCTCCCTTTTCTACTTTTCTATTCTTTTTTTTTTTTTTTTTGGCTTTTGGGCCACACCCAGTGACGCTCAGGGGTTATTCCTGGCTTTGCGCTCAGAAGTCGCTCCTGGCTTGGGGGACCATATGGGATGCTGGGGGATCGAACTACGGGTCCGCCCAATGCTAGCGCAGGCAAGGGAGGCACCTTACCTCTAGCGCCACCGCCCGCCCCCCCTTTTCTATTCATGAGAATTACAAATCTCAAAGTATTCTTTCTTGATTTTGTTTGTTTGTTTGTTTGTTTTTGTTTTTTGGCCACATCCGGTGACACTCAGGGATTACTCCTGACCATTCACTCAGAAATCGCTCCTGGCTTGGGGAACTTTATAGGATGCTGGGGGATTGAACCATGGTCTGTCGTAGGTCAGCTGCATTCAAGGCAAACGCTATATTGCTGTGCCACTGCGCTGTCCCCCAAGTATTCTTTCTTATACCTCTTCACTAGTGCTAGTTCTTGGATTTTTTGCTCTATTCTATTTGCTCTATTCTGTTTGCATTAAATGATAATGTTAATTCTCAGTAGTAGTTATTAGTTAAAATTAGCTTTATCATCTAAATTTTCCCCATCATGTTAAAATAAAAATTTAAATACCTTTGTTACCTTTCTTGACAATAAACTATCATTATTATAATCACCATTTCCTAAAGATAGTATTTAGCATTTCTGTATCTAAAACTTTAAAAGACATTTTTTTTTTTTTGGTTTTTGGGTCACACCCGGTAGCGCTCAGAGGTTACTCCTGGCTCCATCCTCAGAAATTGCTTCTGGCAGCCTCGGGGGACCATATGGGATGCCAGGATTCAAACCAATAACCTTCTGCATGAAAGGCAAACACCTTACCTTCATGCTATCTCTCCGGCCCCTAAAAGACTTTTTTATTTTCTTTTTTGGGTTTTTGGGCCACACCCGGCGGTGCTCAGGGGTGACTCCTGGCTGTCTGCTCAGAAATAGCTCCTAGCAGGCACGGGGGACCATATGGGACACTGGGATTCGAACCAACCACCTTTGGTCCTGGATCGGCTGCTTGCAAGGCAAACGCCGCTGTGCTATCTCTCCAGGCCCCCTAAAAGATATTTTTTCACCCCCTACTGCAGCTTAATAACACCCCCCACCCCCCCCACCCCCGCATTCAGCTCCCCACCATCTCTGTAGTCTCTGAGTGAGGTGAGAAATTTGCTTTTCAATCTTTCTAGGGGGAAATTTCCTTGTGGGCGAGTGGATAAGAGGAGGTTCAAAATGGGTGTCATGGAACATTCCTGCCAAACTCTAGGCACCATTAACAAACACTCCATAGTAAAGAGTGACTGCCATTTCAAGTGTATGCATCACTAAATAGACAAGGGCTTTCTTGGTATAATCTGAAAAACTTTTCCAAAACATATAAAAAACCAAACTGGATTTTACTATTTTTCCTACCAAGATACATACCCCCAAAATTATGTTTTTCAAGCACATTTTGAACATAAATATGTGCATGTATGCATGTATATGTTCCAGATATTGGTTTATTTAAAGGAAAAATTAGTTTTCCAAAGTACAGATTCCAAAGGGCATAATTAAAATTTAAAAACACTTTGGGCTAATTTTAATATTTCAGGCTAAAAAAGTGAATGAGGTGATAGTGGTTGGGAAGATACTCATTTGGCTGCTCAAAGAACTGTGTCTGGGTTCTGGGACCCCTCAAGTATAGCAGCAGCTGCGTCCATAGATGATCCTGCACCCATTCCAAGAAGTGCCTGGCTAGAAGTGGAAAATTTGTATTTCCCCACTATCGGTGCCAAGAGTAGGAAGAAACATTGTGAAGACGCCACAATTATTTTTGGAAGTTTTACCACAGAAGCTGTGGTTATAGCATTATTAAATAAAAAACAGATAAAGAAACTAACTGTTAGGCGAATTTGATCTTTCCATAACTGTGCTGAATATTAAGATCTTATATGTTTTCCAAAACTAGAGAATGCACAAATCTTCCAATTTTTATTCTCCTCTGAGTTGAAAAATAATCTTAAGCCAAAACTTTTTCTGAGACCAAAAAAAATTTTATTTCCTGAAAACTTAATGAACATTTGGGAAACATAATAGAAGAGCTATTTCATTCATCACTAATATGTTTTGGAAGTAAATAGTATAATTAAAATGAACCATGAAAATACCATTATCTGCCTAAATTTTTAGGAGAGATAGTTAAGAATTACAAAGTTAGGGAAGGAAAATTAAGTCAAAGAGTAAGAGGTTAGACTAAACATTAATTCTAGATAGAATTGGACATAGATATAGGAAGACAGAAGCTGAGAAATCATTCTGCCACTGAATGTCTTTCTATTGCATAATCATGCTGAAATCTCACCTTTAAATATTAGTGTACAAAAATTATTTTACTATTCTCAAATATTTCCTCTTCCCAAATTGAAATATGTAAGGGTTCTAGTTGAAGTTACTACATTTTTGGTATCACATCCATTACTTAGCCCAGGTCTCCTTTCTTTCACACTTGTGCTATTTACTTAGCAGAAACCTTTCTCAAAGAAACCTTTCTCAAATTACCTCATTGCTAATTTTATAAGTGTGTATATTTTTATCATTTTATTTAAAAATTATTCATGAGGGTGAGTATGCAGTGGTAGTAAGAGGTTACTCCTGGCTCTGTTCTCAAGGATAAATCCTGAAAATTCATGAGGTTGTCCAAGTTGCACAGGAAATTGAACTGGGATTGGACACATGCTTGGCAGAGGTATTTAATTCTGTATTGTCTTTATGACTCTGTATATCTGGGATTAGGAATACACGACAAGGTTACCACCAAAAAAGACCAGCAAAAGCCCCCATAAAGCCGAGACTCTTTAGGCTCCCCAAAGACCTTCAACAGGCAACAGTGTAGGAGAGGCCAGCCCCCTTGGGGGAAGTGAGCACTTACTTATCTGAACAGCATAGCTGGCCTCCTGAAAGTGGAACCCACATCTTGCTTTCCTAGCTTTCCAAGAGGCCACTGAACACTTCATGTTCACAAACATCATCTGATGGTCTTGTGACCAGTTATGACCTTCACTTCCCTTTGTTTAAATTTCCAGCAGGTTTTTGCATGGGCAAACCTATACATCCTATTGGCCAGGCCTCTATCTAAGTACCTTACCCTCACCTATAACAAAAAAGCCATCTCCCAAAAGTCACTACTGTGTGTGTGTGTGTGTGTGTGTGTGTGTGTGTGTGTTTAGTTCTGTGTGTCTCTACACATTTGTCCTCTGCTTTCCTGTCCCACCTGATCTATTCCTCCCAGGCTTGTCCACAGACTAGTCAGGGGTCTGACACCATATCTCAAAAATCCGATACTGTTTTTGTTTCTGTTGACTTTTACCTTTATATCACATCTAATAGTGCCCAGGGCTACTTGATACTCCTTGCTCAGTTGTAACTTTGACAGTTCTCAGGGGATCTTGTGGTGGGGGAATTATAACCTAAACCTCCTGACTGTAAAACCTATACTCAGTCCATTTAGTTATCACATTGGTGATAACTTACTTTTTTATCATTTTAATAGTCATATTTGCATATAGTATTGGTGTTAAGTAGCTATACTTTTTTTTTGGTTTTTGTTTTTTTGGGGTCACACCTGGCAGCGCTCAGTGCTTACTCCTGGCTCTACACTCAGAAATCACTCCTGGCAGGCTCAGGGGATCATATGGGATGCCAGAATTTGAACCACCATCCTTCTTCATACAAGGCAAACGCCTTACCTCCATGCTATCGCTCCAGTCCCGAGTAGCTATACTTTTATTGTTTTTGTATGATTCAGATCACAGCATGGTGATAACTTAGTGATAGCCAAATGAAATGAGAAAGCACTATACAAAGTCAATTGTCATAGACTTTGGTTATGTTTATTGCATAACTATATGGCACATGGCAATATTAAAAGGTTAGTATCAACAGAGACATATTCATAAGCTATTTATAAGGTGAGTTAATTTAGATTAAATATTTTCAAATTAATTTAATTGCTAGTTTAGTTAATAATAGCTTCATATATTCAATGATTTGAAAGGTGTTGATGTTATTTCATTATTATATTAAACTTATGAGTACTTAGAGGTCTAAGACCATTCATCTTTTGAATACAAAAGACTGTTTATGTTATCATATTCAGCCAATCATCATTTGCTACAGATATATCATATTCTCTTGCCTTCATTCATGTCTATTTGTCATCTGAAACAGCAATGTCATCTGGAGGCCAAATGGTACCTAAGAGGACCCAGGATATTCCAGGGGTGTCTTAGATGAAAATCACAAAAAAGGAGAACTATGATATGAGGCCAAGGTGTGAACTTGTAGGATGAAGAAGTCCTTGGAAGGAAACAAGGTCAGAAGAGGGTCAAGGTCAGAAAAAGTTAGAAAACTACTTATCTAGATAATGAGTTTGTGTGTGGGTGGAGTGGGAAGAATGGAGGGAGGAAGAAATCAAGTCAAAGGTCATAAGACTCCCATCAATAGGCATCTAATTCATACCCAATAACTACTGTATATACTTTGTAAATTAATAGAGGTAAACAGACTATTACTTTTATATACTATATTTGTATTTATGCCCCAGATTTCTAGTATCATTCATCATATCTTCTAATTTCTGATCAAACTTGAATAGTTTCTAAAAATAAACCTTTATTTTTAAATATACCCAGTCTGCACTTTTGGGCCACTAGCATTAGCACTCAGGGTGTTTTTCCCTTCTTTTATTTATTTTTTGTTTGTTTTTTGGGGGGACCACACCCAGTGATGCTCAGGGGATACTCCTGGCTATGTGCTCAGAAATCGCTCCTGGCTTAGGGGACCATATGGGATGCTGGGGAAGGAACTGCATTCTGTCCTAGGTCAGAATGTGAAAAGCAAATGCCCCTATCCCCTTTTTTAACAGAAAACCACCCTGGTTTTGTATGGTTTTTCCTCAGAGCAGAAATTTTCTTCTTTTTCTTTACTTCTTTCTCTCTTTGTTTGCTGCTGGAGAATCTCACATTTCTCACATTTTTCTTTAGAATAAGTGTCCTCTCTCTGTAAAATACTTCAAAAATAAATCAATAAACTTAATTTCTAGAAGTGCTCGGGACTGGAAAGCACTCAGGTTCATTTACTTGGCTAATTATTCACTGACCTACAAGATGGTGAGACTCACTGGATGCCATCCCATCCACCATTAGAAAACAAAACTAAATACTTGTAGCAGTTTTCACTTGATTCAACTTTTTATTTGTATTTGAAGTAGGGTAGTTTTTATTGAAAAAAATTTGTTCAGAAAGGTGTGAGAGGCGAGAAAGAGGGAAAATAAGTATTCAGGATAGAACACAGACTTCTTCAGAGTGGAATGTGGCAAGCAAAGAAACAGAGATAAGCAAGTGAGATACAAATTCAAGTTTCAAGATCAAGCTTTCTACATTTTGACAAATATCTGATACATAATTAATATTATGCTAGATATGAAGAACTAAAATAACTGTCATAAGTAGAAGGATAGAAACACATTTTAAATATCTTGGTTTGTGTGATAAAATCATATATATAATGTGCATGCATATACATACATGTATATATATTACTCTGATTTCTGACACAAGGCACCTAAACCACATGTAAATTATTAAGTAATAAGAATACTAGGAGAACAATCATCGCTTCATCAATGGCATTCATCACCACTCAACCAGGGATTTCTGTAGATGCCGAACAGACCAAAATTTGGACTGATATCACTAAAACTTATTTGGAGTGAGTGTGGATATACTCTCCCTACCTTTTCATACTTTCCAAAGGCTAGGCCGACAAACCAATACCCCCTAAAGTCACAATATCAGCTCTAGTAAGCCTTGAGTACCACCACTGGGTGTGGTATGTCCTCCTCCCCCACTTGCCAAAAAGAAAATACAAGCATAATTTATTCTATTGAAGCCACTCTTGCTGAATTCCTGTATAGTTTCTCGTAGATACCAGAAGGAATATTTGTAACGTTAGACTTCACTTTCCCCATGAAAAAAAATGGACAAGTGCTTATATAACAATTCCTTCATTTAAAAAAAAAAAATCTCAACTGGAGAGGTTTGGGAAACTTGCAAGTGGTCACTTATCCTCTATACCAGGAATGTAACACAAAACTTGCAAACAGGACTCCCCTCCACTCAGACCCCTCATCCTCTACATGTCTTCATTATTTTCCTTTATCATAAACTAGTAAAGGTAAATAAGAGTTTTCCTGAGTTTTCTGAGCTGCTCCAAAAGAAAAAAAAAAGATCTAATGAAAAGTCTTTGCTTTGTCACCAACTCCAAGAGAAGGTTGTGGCTTTCCTGGAGTGAGTCTTAATGGGATTCTACACTTTTACTAGGGCAGACAGTGAGTTAAGTTGAGTTAAATTAAAAAAAAAATCTGGTGTCCATAAAAAATGTCTTGGTGTAGGGAAAAACTCTATATTGAAGACCAACAATGTAAAAGAAAAGCACGAAGTGGTAGTTGCATGAGAGTAAAGGAAACAATCAGTAGAAGACAGCCTTTTTCTAATATAACTGGTTAAGTATGTATAGAGATAGGAGAGACAAGACGGTCTATTTGTCTATTGTCTTCCAACTTACACATTTTACATGGTTCAGGGCCATTTAAACACAGAAACAAATCTAGGAAAATTTCTATGAAAATGGTACAAATGAACGAAATTCAACTACTTAGAATGAAATGATGGCTAATCAGAACCAACAATTTTAACAAGTATTCTGATCTTTAAATAAATGTATTTGTTTTGTTGTAGGTGGAGACCCTCCACCACTTCTGGGATCTAATATCTTCTTCTGGTGAAACTCCACCCAGCAGTGTAGCCAAATGGTTTTGTGCAGGCTGGAGATTCTAGGACTGGGCAATCTTGGGGCCAATATGTCATCCTTATTGATGGTGCTTGTGGGGAGTAGAAGAGGGTTAGGGAGCATGTGGTACAGAGGATATATAGAATTTGGGCCTCAATCACACTGGGCATATTCTGCAACCTTTTGTTCTATTCAGTTTTCAATTTACTTTTAAAAGTAAAATGATTGTTCCTTACATCTAATTTTTGTACACTAAAAATAATTCTATATACTTAGTATATGGGCCTACTCTTTAAAAACATTTATCACATAGTTCTGAAGTTCAGATTTATATCCAGTGCCCAAAGAAGTTAGGCATAATCATAGAGAGAGAGGTAAAAAATGGGGACCCGGGAAAGGGGGGCAGGTTCCTGAGGTCAGAGTTGTTAAATTTTGAAAAATTAGAAAAATTTTCCAACACTTAGCATGTTTCAAAGAAGATGATTATAATACATGTTTAATTCTTCTAAAGAAATATTTTCCTGAAGGTAAACAGAACTTGGTGTCTATTTGAAAAGAGCTATAAAAATTTGTTTTTTTTTCTTTTATTTTGGGCCACACCCTGTGACACTCAGGGGTTACTCCTGGCTATGTGCTCAGAAATCGCTCCTGGCTTGGGTGACCATAAGCGACCCTGGGGATCAAACCAGGTCCGTCCTGGGTCAGCCTTGTGCAAGGCAAATGCCCTATGGCTGCGCCATTGCTCTGGGAATTTGTTCTTTTTAAGAGATAACCAATGCTTAAAGCCATAAATGCCTACTTATTAATTGTCCTGGTAGTTAGAACCACTACAATGACTGGTTTGTAATCTAACTATTCCTTAAATCAGTTCTCTTGATTGAATCATATGGCCCTTTATTACTACTTCTGTTTTTCTGTGCTGGAGTCACTATCTGATGTTTTCAGGCTGGTGCAAAGGATTAATTGGTTCAGCAGTATGCAAGATGAACACCATTTCTGTAACACCTTGCCCATTCAGACTTTGAAGATATCCCTATCTCCCTTCTTTCTAGTATTCTCTGCACACAGAACTAACCATCAATTAAATCAAATGAAGAAAGCAGTTAAGTGAAGAAAGGAGGGAAGCTCTCCACCCTGCTCCTCCTCCTCTTCCCCCCTCCCCCTCCAGCTATGAATTCTTGAAACACAGTAAAAGTTCTTGGGATATAATAAAACCAAGGGATGCAATTTTAAGTTACCACTTTTAAGATAAGGTCTGGTGCCAGTACAGGCCCAGAGAAGACTGGATCCCCTACAGAGAGAACCTCCAACCCGAACAAAGGTCAGGAAAAGAAGATCAAAGACCATCAACTATTAGCAACCCTTCTCCTGGCAACCACCCTAGCAACAGGACTCTTGCCTAGGTAAAAAGCCCCAAGCAAGAAAGCTAAGGAAAAACCTTATAAAAAATCCATTTGGTACAAAGGAGTGGTACATGTTGCTTAGGTACATGGTGCCCAAACATATGTTGACTACATCTCCATTTTGGGTACCAGGGCTCTCTTGAGTACCTAACTCTCTCCCTTTCCGATCTTTTCCTTCCTCTTCCTCAGAATTTTCAAATAAAATCTGTTTTGTACTTTCCTACTCCTGCTTTTACTCTCCTCCTGAAATTCCTTTCTTCTGAGGGAAGCGGTTGGACCTCAAAGGCCTTGGCAAGGTCTAAGACTGACTTTGCTTTCCTTGCTAGAGCAAGAAGGCCCACAGTGCAAGATCTCCCCAGATACCTCCTTGGCGGCAGAGGTGGGTAGAGAGGAAGAAGCAGATTCCTCTTCTCTGGGGTTCCACTTCTCACTTCATATAAGTCTCTAAAGGTCCCTAGAGATACATCACAAGGATCAATTTTAATGAGAAAATCTGATGATAACTTAAAAGCAGTTTTACAGCCAGATGTAGATCACTTTCAATCTTACTTATGAGTTGAAATCTTGAATAATTCTGGGGGTCTTCTGGAGGGGGTTATAAATTGAAATGAGACTTGAGGAAGTAGAATCTTAAATAAATGAGAACCAGACTTATGCTGGTGGGGGTTTCCAGAGGCTTATATGAAGTGGGGAGAGCCTCTAGGCAGCCTTCTAGGCGACCCCTAGAAGGAAAATTGTCGCTTGCTTGCTCTTTTGCATTTCAACCACTTTTATTACTTTTAAATAACTTTTATGATTTTATTTATTATCCCAAGAATTCATTGCCTTGGGGCGGGGGCTTCCCGGCAACTTGCCTACTTCACATACCTTAGAATTTTTATTACAGGAGTCTCATCATAAATTCACCTAAAAACAAGACTGGAATATTTATGTTAACTAGAGAGCTATAATTGAGGACCAAGTGCATTTCTACCACAGAAACATTCAGAAAGGTTTTAAGTCTGCCTTTCTCCCATCACCTAAATATTTTCTACAATTTTTAAACTTAACAAGATAGGCTCAATCTGCCCCCTCTTCTAACATTTGAGTAACAATAAATACCAATAATTTATCAACTCTAAAGCTGAAATGCCTGCTCCTCTGGGAGCAGTTCCACAGTAGTGGTGCTCCTTTGGACAGTATGCGGTGCTCCTTTGGACAGTATGCAAGCAGAACTAAAATCCGGGGTCTGCTTAAATTGACTTCAAGAGGTCATCATATCATCCCTGGTTGAGAATGCAGTATTGTGACTGTCCCTTCCCTTGTGTGCAGTGGAGACCAGGTTGCAAGTCCTTTAAAGTAGGAGGGCATCACAACAAATCTGCAATTTTCCAAGTAAAGCCAAACCTGACACTTTCGCCCAGTCCAAAAATCCTCCTGCAAAGTCGGAACAGAGTTGGACACAAAAAGAAGAATATCTAGGACTTGCACCCCCTCATTAGGCAGGGCACTTTCTGAGGAGGGTAGTCTGAAAGATGGAAGTTTGGGGGGGGGGCGGAGGAATGAGGGAGGGAGCAAGGGAAAAACAGTCCCCCTCCTCTCTTGAAAACTGCACCTCAGCTTGAGATCTAGGTCTTCTTTTACCTGTAATTTCTAAAAATAAAAAAAAACCAGCAGCGCATTCCCTTGCACCAACCACCCCAACTGCCTCGACTTCCATCCATCCAAAGCAGCAAGTAAGACTAAGAAAAGAGGGAAAGATTGAGGATCCAGGCTGGGGGGGAAGGGGGTGCAGGGACAGATGGAGCGTCGGGGACTCAAGACCGCTGCAGGTCCAATTAGTTAAACAAAGAAATCATGGCGGAGTGTTTACATTTGGCAGCTCCCGGGCTGTGCCCACCGCGGCACCGGGCCCCGCCGCCGAGGCCCCCCGAGGAGTCGGCGAGCTGCCCCTGCTGCGCCCTGGCCACCGGGTAAGTGACAGCGGCCGCCGGCCCGGGGCGCGGCCACAGGAGCGCGCCGCCCCCGCCGCCACCCCTTCCTTCCCCGCCCGGCCCGGCCCCGCGCTCCCCACCCCAGCCCCCTCCTCCTGCCCCCGGCGCAGCTGGGCTCCGCGTGCATCGCGGTGACGCGGTGGCTGCAGCTGCTGCACTGGAGCCGCAGCCAAGCGGCTGGATCTGGGCACGGGGCGGGCAGTGCCCGGCTGGGGGTGGTGGCGGAGCTGCAGGCCTCCCGGGCTCGTCTCCTCTTGGGGAGGTCCAGCCCCCCCCTGGGTGGCCCCGGAGGGCCGCTAGGGTTCCGAGTGGAAGATGGGGAAGGGGGACTGACAGCTCGGGGTCGAGGCCCGCCTTGGCGCCGCCCTCTGCGGGCTTCTGCTCTGACTTGCCCAGCTCCGCTTTCTGCTCTATCAGTGACTCTTCTCGGGTCCAGGAGGACCTTAAGTTTCAGAACCTGCGCCCTGGGGTGTGGTGGGGTGTGAGGGTCCCTCTCTGGCCAGGCTGTTCTTGCCCCAGCCGCCTGCGTGATGGAGGGCTTTTTTCCAAAAATAATTTTTTTATAGGCCCAGGTTCACTTTTTTTTTTTTTCTTTCCCACCCATAGGTTGTTCTTTTTAGACGGGTGTCTATTGTGTTAAAGCGTACTGGATTATTATGAGTAGTGCTAATGACGGGCAAGGGAAATGGAGACAAGACATAGGGGTAATGCATAAAATGCATAAAGGCCAGTGCATCCACATCGGGGTGGGTTCTAGTCCTAGGGAATATGGTTTCCTTTGCATGCATCCTTGGAACTGAGCATCCTTGGAACTGAGCATCATCTATTCTTAGAAAAATATTGCCTTAGAACCTTCTGAGCTGCTTTCTATATTCCTTTCAATACAACCGTAAAAGAAATGTTTAGAGCACATAAGTAGTTTTATTTTTCTTTCTCTTTTACTGGAATCCTCTTTGAAGAACCCCTATATGTATATATCTATATATATCTTTATATATAATTATTAAAACTTTTATATATAGCCCTATGTGTATATATCTTTATATATGTATATATAATTATTAAAGCTTTTATATATACATATATGTATCTTTAAATATATATCTCTCTATATATATACACACACATATACATATATATATTTTTAGGAACCCCTGTGTGTATATATTATTATGATAATGATGATATTGATAATATATGTCTCCTACTTAGGGGAAAATCACAGGCAAATCTGTTTGATCTAGGCTGGAGTTGGTGTCTTTTAAGCCACACTGGTAGAGGCTTGCCTGGGATTCAAGACAACAGAACCAAGCCCATTGCATTTCTTGTGTACATCCATTTGAATTCTCTGACGTCAGAGTAGTCAAAAGGTTTCTACTGTGCATTGTCATTTGTAATTCAGTGAATTGCTTTTTCATCTGTGAAAGAAAATATGCTCACGGAAAACACTCCGATTTTAATTTTCCTAAAAAGTATTTCATCTGGGGCCGGAGAGATAGCATGGAGGTAAGGCATTTGCCTCTCATGCAGGAGGTCATCGGTTCGAATCCCGGCGTCCCATATATGGTCCTCCCGTGCCTGCCAGGAGCAATTTCTGAGCCTGGAGCCAGGAATAACCCCTGAGCACTGCCGGGTGTGACCCAAAAACCACAAAAAAAAAAAAAAAAAAAAAAGTATTTCATCTTATTTATGCAAAAATTATTCAAGTGAATAAAAGTTTATTCATAATTTGTGTGTCCCTTTGAAGGCCTTTCAAATCAGAGATTCTAGTTTTTTACCCCTTGAAGGTAGAAGATATGGACAAATAATTTATTAAACTCAACTAAATTATAATCTATTGTTTGCTTGTTAACTACCAAAGTAACTTTCTCTTCAAATCACTATCTATAATAAAGAGGAACTTATTTTACAATAATTATTTGGTAGGTATAGTTTGAGGCTTACCATCTTGCTACTCACTTCTTATTGACTCATTGCTCTTTTTAAAAATTAATTTGGGCTTTCGCAGAGCATGATAAGAATGGAACTGGATGACAGGTATTACCTGATGCAAGACCCCAGAACTGATTACATTAGAAGATCCCACTGAAGATAGTGCAGGGCTATTTTTATGGTGTGTGGATGTTAGAAAAACAAAGTTTCCGAAATGAGCTTCTGTTTGAAATTCCATTACTCACTAACCTCAAGCACATTCTCATAAATGGATTTTATGTTGATTCCCTGACCATACCAGGTCAGAGATCATAATCATGAAAGAAAGTGAATTAGCCTCCAAAATGACTTTTACAGAAGCAGGAAGATCTGTATTTGGGTTATAGAGGATGATGATCCAGTCAGAGTCAGTAAATTAGTAGGTTGCACTTGAATTGACACTTCTGATCCCAACTTAATGCGTTGATTAACTGATGGCTACTATCTTCATTATGGGTTATTAGCACATTGTTAAACCTGAACTTAGAATAAGGAAGCGTTGTTATGTTTATTCTTTAGTTGTCAAGGTTAATCCATATTCATCATAGTCTTAGTTTTTTTAACTGAAAAAATTAGATAAACTCTGGTAGAGAGAAAAAAAAGCAACACTGTAATTATGACTTTAGGATATAAAATATTATCTGTCAGAAAAATTAAAAACATGAAATTGTATGTTGTATTTCTGAATGTGTTTCTGTATGTCATCAGAAGCCCCATATTCAAATAGAATAAGTACATTGACATAAACATTAAGGATTTAAATCCAACAAACTGTTCAGAAGTAGCTATCACCTCTTATTCTTCTGTGTGCATTTGAACAACTGTTATTTAGATTTCTAGTGACCATTTGCATAACTGGCTAAGAATAACTCTTCTTAATCAAGGAATGCCTAAACCTAAACTTTAACATAAATCATTCTTAGTCCCAGTGAGGCTTTCTTTTGTGATGTTCATGTCAGAAATCAGTCTCTACAGAGCCAAAGAGATAGTGCAGGATTAAGGTGCTTATTTTGCATACAATCAACCCTGACTGGATCTCTTGTACCACATTCCTGAGCACCATCAGGAATGATTCCCTGAACATAAAGGCAGGAGTAAAAACACTGAGCACACTAGATGTAGCCCCAGAATAAAAATAAAGAAAAAAATGAATGAAAAAAAAGAAAGAGGAAAAGCAAGAGAAAATGAAAGGAAGAAATAAGAAAAAGGGAAAAAAAGAACCAGTCTCTGCATCAATTAATCTTTGAAGCATTTTCTTTTCTGACCATTTTATAATTGGAGGGGGGGGGGTGTCACTCCTGGCAGTGCTCAGGGATTACTCCTAGCTCTGTGCTCAAAAATCACCCCTGGCAGGCTCGGAGACCATATGGGATGTTGGGATTCAAACCACCTTTGATTCTGAATCGGCTGTGTGCAAGGTGAGCACCCTATCACTGTACTATCCTCCACATCCCCAACTTTTTATAATTTTTTTGAATTTTACAAAATAATGAAACCCAGTGAAATGGGTATATCATGAAACAGGGTATTATCAGTGACTACTCTATCTATTATTTGGCAATAAGCTCTCATAATAATTGGGAATGATTATACATTGCTTTGAATTTAGGAAAATTTTGTACTCCCAAGCTTTTTGTTTTATTTTGTTTTGGGGTCACATCCAGCAGTGCTCAGGAGTTTACTCCTGGGCTCTGTGCTCAGAACTCGCTCCTGGAAGGCCTGTGAACTATCTGGGATGTCAGGGATTGATTGGGCTCCATTCTGGATTAACTTTATGTAAGGCAATGCCCTAACCACTGTGCTATCTCTCCAGCTCCGCCAAGCTTTAATAGATTAGGAATTTATAAATTGTTTGCCTTATTTTCTAGACTTTATTCTCAATTCAGTGAGATTTCTAAAATGATTGTAGAAATTCGTGGAGAGTTCTTTTTTTTAATTTATTTTTGGGAGGGGACAACACCCAACAATGCTTAGGCTTTACTCTTGGCTCTGCACACAGTAAACTACTGAGGCAATGCTATGGGGGCCCATATGGGATGCTGGAGGTTAAACCCCCAGAGATCCATATAAAGGCTAGTGCTCTAATCTTACTATCTTTTTGGTCTTAAAAGAGATTTTTTTACATCATTAATTGGTAAAAAAAAAATAGTGAATGAAAGGCAAAATAAAAAATAATCAGGATGAAAAATTTCCAATAAAAATTATAGGTAAGTTGGGGATTTTTTTAAAATGAAGGTTAAAATCAAGACCAAGGATGTTTAATTGTATGAAATACAAAGGGGATGGTGTCTAGAATCATGAAAGGCCACCGGATTTGGCAGAGAAAAAATCAATGCTAATTTTAGGATGGGTAGTAGTTGACTGAGGGTTAAGATGAAGGACAGTGTTATAGGAAGGTAAGAGGAAGATGATATTCTTGAAAGGTACGGTGTTTGACAAATCCTTAATTCATAAGACCAAATCTCAGAGAAAGGCTCTTAGTAGAAACATGAATTAAAACAGCATTAAGTACATTAAAAACTCCATAGCAAATAAAAGCTGTGGAAGACACCTGCCTTTAAAACTAGCTACACTTGTCAGCATTAAAAAGGCTGCCTGAACTGGTAATCCACTTCAATCATCTTCTTTAGCTATTCAGGGACACATGATCTGTGGAGGCAATGGTCCCCAAGCTCTAGGGTACACAGATTAATTTTAATTTAAGGAGTTTCAAACCATTCTTACTTGAACTTCAACAACTTTTGCTTTTCTTTCTTCCATATTTCATTTCTTAAGCTTTGCTACAATGCTTTTTGTAGCCTTATAGCCTTTCTACAAAATTAGCTTGGTATTTAGGGGCTTTTGTTTTTTCCCTTTTTCAATATGGGGAATATACATCTGTTATAGCCACAAAGTTACAAGAATATGCTGAAAGCAGATATTTTTCTGAAAAAAGTGAAACTATAACAGTCCAGCTGACAAAAAAGCAGAATTTTTCCATCTGTTCTGCCTATTTAGTGAATTAATTGTTTGATTGCATGCTAAAAAACATTATTATTGGATTTACACTGATAATGTACACATATAAAGTTGTTTGACTTTCTTGTCAAGTATCTATTATGATTGGCAAATTATGAGAAAGGGAAAGTAAAAACAAAACATTTTGCCCTAGATGACATACTGCAGATCATTTTTTAAACAAGTATTTGACTTAATTACAGTGGATTTCTGATAAGCCTATGTATGTGGAGCAGGAATGGAAGGTAGGGTTGATAGTGCTGTCTTTGAATCAAAACAGGGAAAAATAATGGGGGAGTAGAATAGACCTACCCACTTCTCTACTCCAGGCTCACCTAGAGGGAAACAGCAATAAAAGCAAAGTTAGGCAGGTAACCAATATCATTGGAATCTACATAGAAATCAATTAACGTTTCAAAGAAGCAGCTGTTCTCAGCTTTACTGGTGTTTTTCAAATGCATTATCAGACAGTTCTCTTTAGTCTGGAGATCTAGAAGCAAGATCTTGTTGGATATGAGACTGGAAGAATTTCACCTAGAGGAGTCAGTGTGATAAAACTCCAAAGGTGGTTGTTGATGAAATAAAGAAAAAAAAGCTTAAATAAAACTATATGTGCAGGATTATGCATTTTAAATAGTTCACAAAGAGTTATTTTAAGTAGCGCTAAGATTAATGGTCAATTTCTTTTTATATCCAGATCTTGACTATAGGTCACAAATCAATGAGAGTTTTATTTTTTATGTAGTATAACAGAGATGGTTGAAGAGTAATCTTTCCAAGTGAAATCTTCTAAATATTGCCAGGTAAAACAGAACCTTGGAAAGACTTAGTTTGACAATGTATTTTATTATCAATTATCAAGCCATGTGTTTCTCTATACCAAATGTATTTTTAATTTTTATTTCTTTTTTTCAATTTTTACTTTACTTAAAGATAATTTATCACATAGTTGACAGTTAATCATAATATACTTATTTCCAGAGAAGTGGAAGAAAGTTTTTGAAAAAAAAAAGAAAGAAAAACTAAAAAAAGATAAGGAAAAAAGGCAAATTTAAAAAGAGAAAGAGAAAAGAGAAAAACTATAGTAGCAAAGACATTCGTGAAAATTATTTTTTATCAACAAGGGAAGTCATTATTACAGTGGCAGAAAGTTTAGTAAGCCCTTATTGTTAGTTTTTCATTCTGTTAAATTGGTTTTTTCCTCTAGGGATGACTGCATCAAACAAATGAATTTTGTCTAGAAATTCAAAGCATTGTTACTGATACTATGACTTTTAAAGACATGTACTCAGCTGCCAGGCTTCCTAGAGAGAAAGAAGATATTGTGGAGGATATAAACACTTGCTCCAGAAGTCCTGGTGATATCAGCCCTCAAATCTGCCTACCTGAAGTTTGGTCAGATTGGTTTTTCTGGAGGGAATCATAGAGGGTTGATGAGGCAGGGTTATAGGGAAAACGGTGATTCTGGGTGATGGAGGCAGCAGCATGACTTTTGCAGGGCAGTAACTTGGCCCTTCTTCTCCTCCCGAGATGTTCAGCTTTCAGTTTCTTTCAGTGTATCCATGATCTTTCACAGTTCGGTTTACATCTTATTTCAGAAAAGAGTGAGTCTATAGAGCTGGACTAGTTCCAACATGGCAACTTTGTTTACAAACTTGTTTGTTTGTTTACAGCTGCCAGATTTCCCAGAAGAAGGAAGATACGGGTGGAGGGTGCATACACTCATCCCAAAAACCCTGGTGACATCAGCCCCCAAACAGGGTGTACCTGAAGTTTGGTCAATTTGGTGTCCCCAAAGGGAAATGTATAGAAGTGATGAGGCAGGGCCTTTGGGGAAAATGGTGATTCTTCATTATGGAGGCAGCAGGCGTGGCTTCAGTAGGGTAGGGGCGTGGCCCACTCACTGCTCTCAAGATAGCCAGCTTTCTGCTGCATGGGCCAATGTACCCATGATTTTTCAGAGTTTTGGTATACATCTCAAATGAGTGAGTCTATGGAGCTTGCCCGTTGAAACAAGGCACGACTGAGTTTGTGAGTGTGTTTACAGCTGCCAGGCTTCCTGGAGATATACTAGTGTACTTTACAATATATTTTCTGAGATTATTACATATATTTGAACATAAATGAATAAATAATTAAAGCTTTTTGGCAAGCATAAAAATGACCAGACATCTTTCTTGTTTTGTTAATTAGTTGAAGAATGATATTATACAGACAAGAGGCTCTGAATCTCTAAGAATATTATAGTCAAGAACACACATAAACCTCATTGTAATTGAATGTTGAGGACCAACATCTCACATCTGAAAATAAATTTGTCTTATTTTAGTTTATTTTTTATAAATATCTTCAAAACTTCAGTAGTATGTCATACAAACTATAATCTATCAACTCCTCTAATGCTGTTATTTCAAAATCACTGTGAATCATATGGCTTAAAGATAGAATGTTATTATTATCTTACAGTTATGAAGGTCAGAAATGACATAGGACTTTCTGAGTTAAAATCAAGGTGTCAAAAGGGTTACTGCATTCCTCTCTAAGGACAGGTGAGAAGGGAGAAGGATTGATTTCTTCCCCTTTTTCAGTTTCTGGGGAGTTACACCCATATTCCTGGTCTCATGGTCCCTTCTTCCATATTCAAAGCCAGATATTTTATCTACCTGATCATTCTTCCACAATCACCTTTGCTCTCTAAATGCAACTGGGAAAGTTATTTTGATTTTAAGGACCCATTCTTATTTAACCCTGTAATGTTTGCAAAGATTCATTTTTTCATAGATGGAATCTTCTATGTTAGATTCCAACAAGTTGGAATGTGGCTATCTTGATGGAATGAACATGGGCATGGCCTCATTCTGCCTAATTTCATACTTACTTTCTTTATAACTACTCAAATAGATTTTTCTAGAAGTAGCTGAATAAGGCAAGGAACCTTATGACATAGAATAACTAGTTAGGGAGAAGGAAAATGAGATTAAAAACTACAAGACAAAGGAATGTCATACTATTTATTTGCTGCTGAGAAATCAAAATTAATTTCCATTGGAGTACTCTAAAGCTGCATTTCTCAACTGGGTCATTTGGCCCTCAAGCATATTACAAGAACACAGGTAAAAATTATATGAAAGGATTTGAGATTAGGGTACCAAAGGTAGGACAGGAAAATCACAGGAGAGTAAAACAAGGTCTGAAGGGACAAAAGTCAGAAAAATATGAAACATTGTTCTGAGGGATACTGTAGAACCAAAAATTATTTTGTATTTTGGAGTTGGAAGGGAGTTTTTCAATTCTAATTAGAATCTTGAGACCAATCCTCTGAGTACTTGCATGGTGTTGGTGCTTGGAAACCATCAGTACTGTTGTAGAATGCATAGTACTCGATTAAATTCAACCTGTGCATAATTTCCACCCTTTGTTCTCTCTCTAGGCCAGAGAGAGATTATTCGGAATGAAGCTGTGAAAATTTTTCCAACACAATCCTCAAATCTTTGTCTTTTTTTGTTTAGTTTGCTTCTATGGGGTATTCTCTTTTTTAGCACTTCCAGCTTGCACTAAATGTGGGCCAAGCATGTTGCCCTATTTAGGCTGATTACCTGCAGTAGAGATCACAGGTGCTCACAGCAACAGGCCACCATGAAGTGCCAAGTGCCAAGAGTTTCTGTGTGAGGAATCATAAATCTGCTGCTACTCCACTTCTCAGAGTTCCATCTTCACCAAGTCCTACTTTTTCTTCTAACACTTCCTTTTCACTATTACTAGAGTTTGGATTAACTGCTTTGTATCACTCTACCAATTCATTTTTTCCTGTGATTCCTATTACATTCTGTTTTGTACTGCAAATGACTACCATAGTTTGTCTTCTTGAAGACATAGCTTTAATGTACTACTAAAAGCAAAACAAACAAACAAACAAAAACAAGTAATATCTTTAGTAGTTTCTCATTATCTATAAGAAAACAGAAATAAAAATCTTCAGTTCAGTCTTTAGGTCATTTGTTTCTGACCCCATACTAACTTATCTTTGTCAACTGTTAGAACAACTAATCTTGCTTAGCTTTTACCCTGTCTCTAGAGAACAATACTAATTCACTTTGTTTGGCTTTGCTCCTAGACCTTAACTTTTTGAAACAGGTGTGGATGATATGAAACCCTTCACCAGCTCCAGGCCCAACACTCTAGCCTCATGACTCTTTTCACCATTCTTGTTACTACATTTAAGTCCCATTGTGGTTTTCTTCCCTTTATCTCTTCTGCTTACCTGCTTTCTTTTAAAGGAATTAGTAGTTTACTCCTCATGTCCCCTTAGAGGTTTGGTAGAAAATGGTTTTCTCTCCGTGGTTGGCTTTCCTTTAGACCATTCCATATGGAAAAAAATCTCTCTTTTCTAAACTCTTTAAGACTTCTATTCTTCTTTTTTTTTTTTTTTTAACACATTCATTGATGCTTAAGGCTTATTACTTCAAGCTCTCCACTTAAGAGATTCTTGTGGAGGTTCTCAGGAGGATGCCCAGGATTGAACTGGATATAGTTACATGGAAGACAAGTGCACTAGCCATAGTTTGAACTCTCCTATTCCAACACTACTATTTTAACCTTTATTATTTTTTTCTTAATTTTTACCTTTTGGAGGATGTAAATTTAATCTTCTAACATAGGTTCTAAGGTATTTGATGATAAAAGGATATATTTTTGCCCCTTAGGTTGTGAATAATTTAGTTGTAGTAAACAATGATGAGATACCACCTCACACCACAGAGAATGGCACACATCACAAAGAATGAGAATAAATAGTGCTGGTGGGGATGTGGAGAGAAAGGAACTCTTATTCACTGCTGGTGGGAATGCTGTCTAGTTCAACCTTTATGGAAAGTGATATGGAGATTCCTCCAAAAACTGGAAATCGAGCTCCCATACGATCCAGCTATACCAATCCTAGGAATATACCCTAGGAACACAAAAATACAATACAAAAATCCCTTCCTTACACCTATATTCATTGCAGCACTATTTACCATAGCAAGACTCTGGAAACAACGAAGATACCCTTCAACAGATGAATGGCTAAAGAAACTGTGGTACATATACACAATGGAATATTATGCAGCTGTCAGGAGAGATGAAGTCATGAAATTTTCCTATACATGGATGTACATGAAATCTAGTATGCTGAGTAAAATAAGTCAGAGAGAGAGAGAGAGAGAAAGATGCAGAATGGTCTCACTCATCTATGGGTTTTAAGAAAAATGAAAGACATTCTTGCAATAATAATTTTCAGACACAAAAGAGAAAAGAGCTGGAAGTTACAGCTCACCTCAGGAAGCTCACCACAAACAGGGGTGAGTTTAGTTAGAAAAATAACTATGATTTGAACTATCCTAATAATGAGAATGTACGAGGGAAACAGAAAGCCTGTCTAGAGTACAGGTGGGGGTTGGGTGGGGATGAGGGAGATTTGGGACATTGGTGATGGGAATGTTGCACTGGTGATGGGTGGTGTTCTCTACATGACTGAAACCCAAATACAATCATGTATGTAATAAAGTTGGTTAAATAAAAAAAAAAGAGTTATCCTTGACCACTGAGCTAGGAATAAGCCCCAAGAACAGCCCTATGTGGCCCAAAACCCCTCCCCAAATAAAAATTAATAAATAAAATATAGTGATCTTAAAATAATTGATTTGAAATCCGGATATTTCCCTTTATTTTTACCTATATCAATGCTATATTTTGAAGAATTTGTTCATTTTTGAAAATGGATGCAGTCCATTTTCAAATGTACTGTGAAATGAAAATGAAGTGTGCCACATCTACAATGGTTCTCAGGTATTATTCCTGATTCTGTGCTCAGAGGTGACTACTTTTGGGGATCACCTGCAATTTGAATAAAGCACAAGTGAGGAAAGTGGTTTTATCTTTTTTTTAACAGCAAAATAGTATTTCATTGAATATGTAAATAGTATTTTTAATAGTATTTAATAGAGTATATGATAAAGCATAGCTTCTTTACCCAGTTATATGTTGATGGACACTAGGTAATGTGTTAAGTTAGAAATAATTTACTTGCCATTTCCAGGCAATGTAAAAGCTGAGCAATCAGACATGATAATATTATGAGGAAACACTCATGTTCATATCATGAGAGAAAGCAAAAACAGTTAGAGCTAGGTTTTAGGTTTCATGACTCCTGGCCATCAGACACAGTTCTTTCATATTTAAAATATGATCATTGAGCCCACATCATCACTTCAGAGTAAAAATGAAGAATCTAAATCCCTGACGTCCTACATTAAAAAAAAAAAATTCTTGTTTAACAGTTTCCTTATGTGACTGGTATTCACATTGCTTTGAGTAGCCCTCATCTTAAGGATTTTTTTAGCAGCCATTCCTTCTTATTAGATTTCATTTACCTTTGTACCAGAATATATGCACAAATATTCTCCAGCTTATTTGTGATAACATCTGATTTTCAGGAGAAAATAAACCATCACTCAGAGCCCCTCTCCCTAGAAATATACCTTCTTTAATTAAAATAACAAAAACTACTCCCTCCCCCTGAGTTATATCCAAGATTGTTCTAGTAACTCCATCCCCAAGGAACAATATTGCTTACTTTGAAAACCATTGATTTTAACACAAACCATGGATCGAGCAAAGAAGGTAAGTCTATTACATTTTATATTCATTTTATGCTATTTTGTTGGATAGTTTTAAACAATTTATACTTTAGATGTAGCCTGTGCTTACTATACTATTAGTGGCCACATTGTTATTTGACTAAATGATATTTATTATACTATTATATTCAGCATATACTTTCTTTATATTATATGTATTTTATACTATCCACTGTGACATTCTTTTGGAGCAAGGGAAGGTTTGGGTCACACTCAGCTGTGCTAAATAAGTCCTGGTTCTTTACTCAGGATTCTGTTCTCAGAGATTACCCCTAAAAATGTTTAGGGGACTGTATGTGATAGATGCCAAATATAGAACTGGTATCAACTTTGTGCCAGACAACTGCCTTACCCATATAGTATCTCTTCAGCCCCTCAGACTTATGTATGATCTTTTGTTGAGTATCCATTGCTATATCAGGCATCAAAACCATATAGGTAATGAGATGATTTCTAAGGTTAATACAGATGTGGTGAACTGTGGAGCCAAGGACTGCAATGAAAATATTTTAGGTTTTTTTTTTTTTTTTTTTTTTTTTTTTAAAGATTCAACAATGCATGATTTTTATTCTCTTCTCTGAGAGCTTGTATCAAAAAATATATATTGAATCAAGGAAAATGAACTGAAGACTTATGGGCCCCTCTTGTGCTTCAAAAAGAAAACAAAGTAGCCACTAATTTGCTCAGATTTTGCAGGTTTAGTGTTCCTGTATTTTCCAGGGTTTTAAGAATGGTTTTTTACTGTGGGGAGGAAAGGGGAAACATCCATCCACTACCGCTTTCCAAAATTTAAACAGAGGGCAGCAGACATTTTTACACCCAAATAAATTCATGGCAGCAGTTAACATGTGACCAAGATAAATGTAGGATGGTGATGTTGTTCTAAACAACTAGGACTCTCAGCACAACTAACACACTAAAATAATCGGATTAACATTTTGAAAGAAATGCACAAAAACCAAATAGGAATTGAGATTTTTTTCATTTGAAGTAAAATATTAATGCTATTAAATTCACAAATATGCTAATTTATATACCCAATTCTATTTATCTAAAACACACATTTGCAAACATACAAATATCTATTCTCTCCACATGTCAGCGCCCATTCATTTCATTGTTTGGAAATGGGAGAATAGAATCCCCTTAAACTGCAAGTCAGCAGGTGTTTCTTTACAGTTAACTTTAGCAAAATTCATACAAAATATTAATTAACAATGATCTTTACTTGTTAACTTACAAGGAAACACCTCCAAAACTGCATTTTGTTAAAGTTTCTGTACTAAAATGTAGAAAAACTGAACTACACAAATATTGAAAAGTTAAAAATTTCTTAATTTTTTATTCCTGGTACCACTACCACAATTTACAGGGCAATATACCTGATGTAATGAAAAGAAAAAGAAAAAGACAAAGCTACAACAGATAAAAGACCTCAGGAATGTACATCTAATTGACACTACATTGCATTAATCAATAGCTGCACTTTTGCAAACTGTGGCTATGACAGTCCTGAACAAGAAGGGTTTCCTGTTTAAGCTGCAGTAACTTTTCTGACTATGGATCATCGCTCCTTCTGTGGCAGATTTTTACAGTTCCTCTAATGGATTTGGGACGACTGTCTCAAAGTAACCTGCAGCTTTCCTGACAACTCCTCGCTCTCTCTCCTGCTAAGAACTGTAGCCCTTTGCTGTTGAGTTTAGAACCTTCTGCTACCATAGCCACCACTTCCACCACCAGATCCATAACCACCACCATATGGACTGCCCGAGCTTCTGCCACCAAAACTGCCCCCTTTCATGGGTCCATAATTTGATTGCTGTTGTCCACTGTAATTTCCAAAATCATTATAGTTGCCGCCGCCACCATAGTTACCACCACCAAAATTTCCTCCTTCATTGTAACCATCATATCCTCCACCACCTCCACCATATCCACCTCCTTGGTTTCCGTATCCTGGTCCTCCACCACCATAGCCTCCTCTACTACTATAACCAGGACCTCCGCCATAGTTGCCACCATCACCACCAAATCCATTATATCCACCATCACCACCTCCATAACTACCTCTGCTGCCACCACCTCCACCACCATAGCCTCCTCTTCCACCAAAGTTTCCACCACGGCCAAAGTTTCCTCCACCACCTCCAAAATTGCCTCCACGACCCATAAAGTTGCCAGAGCCACCTCCACGACCTCTTTGAGATCCAGCAGACTGCATTTCTTGTTTAGAAAGGGCCTTTTTTACTTCACAATTGTGCCCATTAATAGTGTGGTATTTCTGAACAACAATTTTATCAACTGTATCATGATCATCAAAAGTTACAAAAGCAAATCCTCTCTTTTTTCCACTCTGCCTGTCTTCCATAACTTCTATGGTTTCAATTTTGCCATACTTTTCAAAGTAGTCTCTCAAGTTATATTCCTCTGTATCTTTAATACCACCAACAAAAATTTTCTTCACTGTTAGATGGGCACCAGGCTTTACAGAATCCTCTCTAGAAACAGCTCTCTTTGGTTCCACTACTCGTCCATCAACCTTATGTGGTCGAGCACACATTGCTGCATCCACCTCTTCAACACATGAGTAAGTCACAAAACCAAAGCCTCTGGAGCGTTTTGTCTGGGGGTCTCTCATCACCACACAATCTGTAAGTGTGCCCCATTTCTCAAAATGTTCTCTCAAACTATCATCTGTAGTTTCAAAACTCAAACCTCCGATAAACAGTTTTCTCAACTGCTCTGGTTCCTTTGGATCATGGCCCTCCTCCCCCCGGCGGCGGCGGCGACGGCCGGAGTCGGGCTGGGGGCGACCGGGCGGCGGTTTTACCTCCATTTTGAGACCGGACTCCAAGATTATAGGTTTGACCCCTTCCTCACACCTATATTTATTGCAGCACAATTCACAATAGCCAGGCTCTGGAAACAACCAAGATGCCCTTCAACAGACGAATGGCTAAAGAAAATGTGATACATATACACAATGGAATATTATGCAGCCGTCAGGAGAGATGAAGTCATAAAATTTTCCTATACATGGATGTACATGGAATCTATCATGCTGAGTGAAATAAGTCAGAGAGAGAGAGAGAGAGAGAGAGAGAGAGAGAGAGAGAGAGAGAGAGAGAGAGAGAGAGAGAGAGAGAGAGAGAGAGAGACGCAGAATAGTCTCACTCATCTATGGGTTTTAAGAAAAATAAAAGTCATTTTTGCAACAATCCTCAGAGACAATGAGAGGAGGGCTGGAACTTCCAGATCACTTCATGAAGCTCACCACAAAGAGTGGTGAGTGCAGTTATAGAAATAACTACACTGAGAACTACCATAATCATGTGAATGAATGAGGGAACTGGAAAGCCTGTCTAGAGTACAGGTGGGGGTGGGGTGGGATGGAGGGAGATTTGGGACATTGGTGGTGGGAATGTTGCACTGGTGAAGGGGGGTGTTCTTTACATGACTGAAACCTAATCAGAATCATATATGTAATCAAGATGTTTAAATAAAGAAAAAAATGGAAAAAAAAGATTATAGGTTTAAGTGAATATAGTAGGTATTCACTATGCAAACATGATGAAGCATTATGTCTGGACCTTTGGAATATTCTGGAATGGTCTTTGAGATAATTTTGGGACAAAATTGACTCCAGACAGTAATTAGGAGTCTATTAGTTGATGGAGGTGTGGGATGCAGTTTTTAAAGTTCAAACGGCATAAGGGAGGAAAGATAAAAAGAATAACAAGGATAAGGGGAGAAGCCTTTTACAAAACCTTATCTTCAGGAACAGCTATTCTATATAATTCAATGGAAGAAAGTGGAAAAAAACACTGAGATATAATTGGACTTTGAATGAAGAAAAGGAAATATGTTTCTGTGCTATTTCATCGATTTGCTTTTAGATGTAAAGAAAAATACGTTTTAAAATCAGGGAATATCGCGAACACTTTACAATTTGAAAAAAAATAAATGACAGGTAAAAGGCATGCTTATTATAGACAAGATTTTGAAGATTTTATCATTTAGCTCTTTTGGTGTGTATTCTCACAACATACCAGCATTCAAAATAAGTAATAGACAAGCTTTCGTCCAGTGCCCTCCATCAAAAAGAAGTTAACTGATTTCAATACTTCAAAGTGTCTTTCCTTTTCCAATAAGCTTTGGGTTCTAAAGCTATGCTCTCTCAGATGAAAACTATTAGTCATGTGGCTCTTTAATGAATAGTTAGTCCAGATTGCAATTTGATGTTAGTAAAAATACATATTTGGGTTTTAAAGGCATTAAAAAAAAGTAAAATTTCATTAATATTTATATTAATTATATGTTGGAATGCTAATATTTGGATACATTGAGATGTATTGAAGTATTTTAAAATAATTTTTACTTTACTTTTTACCTTGTAAAAAATAGTTACTATATGAAGCTCACCACAAAGAGTGGTGAATGCTGTTAGGGAAATAACTACACTAACAACTAGCATGACAATGTTAATAACTGAATGAAGTAGAATACCTGTCTTGAATACAGGCAGGGGTGGGGAAGGAGGATGGGGTCATTGATGGTGGGAAGGTTGCACTGTTGAAGGGGGGTGTTCTGTTTATGACTGAAACCCAACTACAATCATGCTTGTGATTATGGTGCTTAAAGGGTTTTTTGTTTGTTTATTTGTTTGTTTTGTTTGTTTTGTCGGCCACACCCGGTCACGCTCAGGTGTTACTCCTGGTTGTGCGCTCAGAAATTGCTCCTGGCTTGGGGAACCATAAAGGGCAACGGGGGATCCAATCGTGGTCCATCCTAGGCTAGCGTGCACAAGGCAGACGCCTTATCGTTTGTGCTACAGCTCTGGCCCCTTAAATAAAAATTTTATAAAAGAAAAAAATAGTTACTAGAAACTGAAATTATTTTGTGGCTACTGTTAATATTTTTGTGGGCAGCTTAAGCTCAAACTGTTACTCCAGATGACTTTGAATTCGTTTTTCTTTTCTTTCTTTCTTTTCTTTCTTTCTTTTCTTTTTCTTCTTCTTTCTTCTTTCTTCTTTCTTTCTTTCTTTCTTCTTTCTTTCTTTCTTCTTTCTTTCTTTCTTTCTTTCTTTCTTTCTTTCTTTCTTTCTTTCTTTCTTTCTTCTTCTTTCTTCTTTTCTTTCTTTCTTTCTTTCTTTCTTTCTTTCTTTCTTTCTTTCTTTCTTTCTTTCTTCTTTCTTTCTTTCTTTTTTCTCTTTCATTTCTCTTTATTTCACTCTTTCTTTGTGTCTTTCTTTTTCTTCCCCTTCCTTCCTTGCTTCTTTTTCTTTTTCCTTTCTTTCGTTCTCTCTTTCTTGTGTTGGGATTTAGGTTCAGGCCTCAAACAGAAGATACATGTACACTACCTCTGAGTTACATCCTCAGCCCCTAGATGTGGTCTTAGCATTATAATTGCAGAGTTGCAGAGGTACAGGTTTTCAATGTATGTGATACTGAGATAAGATCATATGAGTAATAGGCATTTTATTTTACTAAATATTTATAAAAATTATTTTAGTCTGTCTTATAAACTACTATAAATTTTATTTTGAGGTTATAGGGCTCATATCTTGACTCATATAGGGCTCATATCTTGACTATGCCAAGAATGGCATAGTCAAAGATTTTACTTCTAACCTCTGTCATTTGACTTACTGTAGCTAGGACAGAGATTTAGATAAGTTCTAGTTTCACTTCAGTGCAGATGTGAAAGTTCCAGTTAATGAGAGTGTTGTATAAGTGTTTGTATTTCAGGAAAAGTCTCTCCAAATCTGTCTTAAAGATGTAGATATTCTGTAAAGAGAATAAAGTGACATATTCAAATTAACTGTGGTCAGACAGATCCACATGATATGAACATAGATGTATCAGTCTTGCTTATTAAAGTTCTTGGTATCAGGCAAATTTTTTTTCTCATTAAGCAAGTCAAACGTTATATGATCTCACTCTACTTGGACACGATTTGCATTAAACTCAACAATGAGGTTTTTATCCAATATACTTATTTTTAAATATTTAAAGGAAACTTATTTTTGAACTAATTTTTCTAGTTTAAATTCTTTAGTTTGGGGGGGCTCAAAAATATCCCAACTTTTTATCCAATTTATCCAATGAGTACATGTATTATAAGATCCTCGTTCCAGCCTAAGTGTATACAGAAGTTTCTCCATTATAACCAAGTCTCTGATACCAGTAGATATCTAAGAGGTTAACTTGGTTCTTACACTATCTGTAATCTTATATACTATCTTCTATTTACCTATGCCAAAATAACATTCGGTTCCTCAACAATAAGGCTCCCAAGACTTCAAAAACCAGTTGCAAGTCCACATGTCTGACTGGCTAATCATAGGTTTCCAGGATCATCTATCTACTCACATTCAATTAATTTGTTAGAGCAGCTCACAGAAATCACAAACTGATTCAGTAGTAGATTACTTTCTTATTACATAGAACATAACTGAACCAGTTGGAAGAGATGCATAGGTAATGTACGGGGAAGGAACTGGGAGCTTCCATGACCTTTCTGTCTGTAATCTCTGTGTCTGTAAAAATCTCATTTTATTTGTGGAATTTTAAGGAAGATTTATTATTTAGGGATGATTAACTAAGTCACTGACATTTGGCAACTGAGCAAATGTGCAGCCCTTGCCCTCCTTGAAATTACACTCAAACTTCTAGTCACATAGCTGTTTCTCCAGGCAACCAGAGCCTATCCTCTGGAGTTTTCCAAAAGCCTCATTAACATTATAAGAGACACCTTTTATCACTCTCCATACTTAAGGAAGTCACAAGACTTTAAGAGCTGTAAACTATTAAAAATTACTATATTCATATGTTATATATTTCACATGATTATATGCATTTATATATAAATCAATAATACAATAGGTAATTATAAAGTCTAAATTTAGGAAGGCTAAAATGTGAGTTTTGGAATTAGTAGATTGTCAATTCACAAATATCCAAGTCCTCTACTGAACAATTTATGAAGTCAAATTGGTGATTTATCTAAACTTTTCTATTAAATTTTTCTAAAGTTTGTAGCAAATTCTTTTGTGTAAAATGACAGCAGCTTCAGGGGATATTTTCAGTTTAATTTTAATTTGTTTGGATTCTTTATAGTTTTAATTTTGCTGTAACCATTTTACATTAATAATTTGACATACTCTTACATAAGTGTACTCCAAATTTTCTCAAAGTATCAGTCTATTGATTTTTGTTAAATTTTTACTCATTTATTTAAAATCACTATATTGTGCTGGCCTTATAATAAGGGCATATATCTAAAAAAGAGGCATATTTCTGTTCTCTAACTTTTAATTCTGGCCTATTTCCTTTCATACTTTGTGTTACATTACATAGGTTTGTTATCTAGATAAATAAAGTGAATTACATGCAATATATTCTAAACATATTGAAAAATGCTTGTAAAGTAAAACATACAGGAAAGGACCTTTATTGGTTTGGACTAACAAATAAGCTGGAGAACTGATTATGATAGATAAAAACAAACAAAATGACTAAACTAAAAATTTTAAAACAAATCACCCCATACAACTCTATTTGCAGAAGTTTTATAATTTGTCTTTGCAATGATGATTGGTTGTAATTTGGTGGAATATTCAATCAATAAGAAAAAAATGCAGGTGTTCCCAGAAGAAATTTTAGAATGAACCATATAATTGGGAACTCAAATATATATATGTCAAAAAACTATATATTTTATATATAATACTTAATAATCATTACTGCAAATAAAATTTAAAATCCCTAAATGCCATAAAGAAAAAATAAAAATAACTAAAACTTTAAAAAAGCTTTGATTACTATTGATAACATTAGGTTTTCTAACAGTGCTTGTTTAAAGAAACAAGTTCTTGGTGAATTCAGCAAATTGTGTATTCTTTGAATTCTTTGGTAAATTGCTCATTTTAGCGAATTGCTTTTCATGATTTTTTCTACAGGCATACAATTTGTGGCAAATTATTCAACAATTTTAAATCTTAATTAGGAATTTTTGGAGGGCATTGATGATGATTAAATAAATTACCATGTTCAGCAAATTTAGTCTTGCTTTCAGTTTTCTTGTAGTAAGGGTCTACCTTTGGCTGTGATACTAACTCTGGATAAAGTCATGTTAGTTTTATAGGTTTTAGCTTTCTTACTTTTATTTCATTCATTTTTTTAATTTGTGGGGGTTAAGGGTACACTTAGTGGTGTTCAGTGCTTACTCCTGGCTCTCACTCCTCAACCCTCACTCCTAAAGGGATTCAAGGACCATATTGAATACCAAAGATCAATCCAGAGTTGGCTTCATCAAGGTAAGTATGCAAACCATTGTGCTATTTCTAATGTTACTAGTTTTCTCAATTTTGAAGTGTGAGATTTGACAAAATTATCTCTAAAATTTCTTTTACCCAAATACTTATAGTGTTAAAATTGAAATTAGGGCCAAAGTGATGGCACAAGCTGTAAGACCTTGCATGCAAGGATGGACCACGGTTCAATCTCCAGATGTCCCATATGGTCCTCCAAGCCAGGAGCGATTTCTGAGCACATAGCCAGGAGTAACCCCTGGGCATCATCAAGTGTAGCCCACCCCCCCAAAAAAAAACTGAAATGAAAAATAATCTGAAGAATAAAACAAAATAAGAACTCTAGCTGGATCAAGACTGCTTAGATCTCAACACTTCTGAGGCCTGGGATTCACATAAGGAAAAAACTCCTTATAGTTAAAGTAACTGCACTACAATACAAATTATGTATAGCCTCTCTGTGTTGTTAGCTAGAATTGAGAATGTTTTGTATAGTCAGGATTTCCATGATAATATGTTCTCAACATCCCTTGTGCATGGTATCTAGTTTTGTCTAACTTTGTACCTATCAATGCCATGAATTAAAAAGTGGATATCTCTGGAAGACATTGGCATCAAACAAATGAATGAGCATCAGTTGTGATCCAAGAGGTACTCCTCTTTGATCTTCCTAGGCTATTAGTGGAATAGGAGCAATGGGGTTTGAGAAGGGGTACCTGAAGACTATCATGTAAACCAAGTGGGAGTAATCTATTGTTTTGTTTTGTTTTTACCATTTGTTTTTGTGCCTATCTAATCTAACCTCCCTTGGACTTTTTTTGTTGTTGTTGTTGTTAATTACTAGTATTATGCACTTGCTATCCTCAAATGGTCTTTATGTTATTAGAATGAGGTAAACATATGTTTTATTGTAGTATATAGCATATGAATATATGTGTGCAAAGCAAGTCTTGATTTTGTATCTTCTGGCTGGAACACATCAGACTCATAAGTTCAAAATAGTATAATAAACACAAAGCCTTTTGTCTACTTGTTTTGCAATCACATCCAGCTGTATTCAGAATTTATTCCTGGCTCCCTCAAAGAGGCTCATTTTCTGGACTAATCAAATACAAGGAAGCACCTTACCCACTGTACTGTCAAGCTTCACAAAATCATTTTTCAGAGCATACTTATATCTGTTGAAAATAGCTATGTTCTAATTAAAAAGCTATAAAATATCTAGATTATTTCCTCTTGATAATTTATAATGCTAGAGATTTTCTCCAAATACAGTAAATTGTATGTCCACTGATTTTTGCATCCAGTCAATACTATATCCTTCCATCAATTGTATTTCCTATATAGGATTTTAAGTCTATCTTTAGGACTTCTATACAAAGTGAAAAGCACACACTTTCTTCACATTCCATCCGTAAAATACAGCACAAATCTTACGACATTTGCTCAAGGGAAAAAGAAAGACATCTCCACGCTCTGGGAACCATTGACAGAACATATTGCAATCTTTTCATTAAGTTCACACAAAATGAGGATTTAACGCATGGGCAAAACAGCCCATCTCCAGAGGTTCCAATACCTATAATCCCACCTTGAAAATAACTCCATATTAATTGTTGCAGTTAAGTGGACATAGAGTTTTACTGCTTGGTACTCCCACTTCACAGATTACTGACTACAATTGTGAAAATCTGTGTTTCATATACCTTTTTTCAAGCAAATATTTTTGTTTTCCTTTCAACTCAGAAATCCGATAGATTCAAGCTTGCAATCATGTTTTGACTATTGTTTTACTATTGTATTTTGATATTAGTTATGTAATTTTCATAATATTTATAAGGACATGTAGTAGCAAGTATATACACATAAATGTGTCTATATACCATTTTACAATTTGAGATATAAAATTTTATATCTCATAAACTGGAAAATTGCCAAGAAGTCAGTCACAATACCGAAGCACCACTTGAAACATCATTTTAGTAACCATATCCCTAGTTAATTTAAAATACGTTTCAATTTATATGTTTTCTTTTTTGGACTTCAATCATGGGATGCATTTATTGTTTAAAGTGAGGTGCACCTGGATGAAATGAACCTTTAAAAATTCTGGCTTAACTTACCCATTTCTATGCTTCAGGTCGTTAACTGCTACAGTGTTACTTTGTCTAAAAATTATATAGTTCAGACTTTTAATAAACTCAGAATAAGTGAGTTCCCACATAACCATTGGGACTTGATTCCTCAAAACAAAGAAATCAGAATCTTCCCATGTAATATTCAGTATCTAAACATCTAACTTAGTAATAAGAACAATTTGGAATTGTTGTAGAGAAGTGTGTATTGTTTATATCCTAGCATGGTTAAAAAAATATCCTGGCACAAATACAGCCAGTAGGAGCAATATGCCAATTTTGAATTGTTCACTGTTTTTATTACAGGTTCTAGGTTTCAGATGAACGGAGCCTCCTAGTGTTTTTATAGCAGGATATTAAATCGCAGTCCTGGCAGGCGGCACCTGCCCTCTCTCTGGCATGCTCTAGGCAGTCGTTGGCCATGTGATACTAAAATGTAATGTATATTTTGTGTTTTTCCCTACATGGAAATTTAAACTTTGGGGAACGCAATCTCTCCCTGAAGGTATACAACCCAGGATGTCAAGTTTTAATATTGTCTCTGTACACCTAAAGTTTACTGTGTCTTGCTGTCTAACAGGTGGAGAAATGAAACAAAACTTTCTGAGCATCTTAGACAAATGTAGATGGTTTTAGGGTTTTAATGTTATTGCTGATGGTGGGTTTTGTTGTTGTTTGTTTGTTTTTGATACTGTGTTCAGTGGTATTCAGGAAGCAATGTAATGTCAGATGAAACCTGGAACTCTCTTATATATAAAAAATAGACTTCAGTCCTTGATTCAGCTCCCTAGCTCCAAAATATTCCCTGAAAGCTCTTTTATCTTAATTATATTAACTATATAGTATGATACATTTTAAAACTACCTGCTCTGTAAATTTTAATTAATTACATACATGTCTGTTGACCCTTTGTGCTTGATGAGGTCAATATATTTACCACTAAAGTTAAAATTAGAAATAACATTTGAAATAACAAATAACTCATTGTATATGTTATTTATCTTTATAATTAATTTATAAATTATATATGTGCATCTATGTATATAAACTATACATTACATATATATTTATACAATTATATTTAGAAAAACTGAAATAAGTTTTTATTTTACTGAAGAAAAATATTTAAGTCAAATGAAAGACTTAGCCAACTCCTTAAGTTTTAGAATTAAGCTGTAACTTAGTTCATATTTATGGCACCTCTTTTAATGATCCATTTTCCAGAACTAACTAGTGAAACTTGCAACTTAATACTCAGTTATTTTTGGGGGTCACACCCGGCGCTGCTTGGGGATTACTCCTGGCTCTGCTCTCAGAAATCGCTCCTGGCTTTCTTGGGGGACCATCTGGGATGCCAAGAATCAAACTCGGTTCCTTCCAGGGTTGGCTGTGAGCAAGACAAATGTCCTTCCATTGTGCTATCACTCCAGCCCCTTATTACTCAATTATAAATGAAAATTAAATCTATTAGTAGATAACTGTGAAACTATCAATAGCTTTTTTTAAAATGTGATCTATATTTATTTTAATTATATAGACGTAGTTTGAGAATAGATCTGAAAGTCCAACCACACATCTGATACATAAATCATCTCTAAAACTCTCTTCATTATCATAGGTGTATCTTAATTTTAATGTCATTCTATGACTGAACTACCCAACACTCCAAACAAAATGCCTCCTTCTCCCTCTATCCTCCTGCACATACATATACCAAAAGGTTGTTTGATTACATTGAGGAATTTTTTTATTCAGTGAGGAGATTACTGTAGAGTTTTTCATTGGCAATTAAATGAAGATGTTACTGCATTTTAAAGTTTAAACATCTGGGGCCGGGCGGTGGCGCTAAAGGTAAGGTGCCTGCCTTGCCTGCGCTAACCTTGGACGGACCGCGGTTCGATCCCCCGGTGTCCCATATGGTCCCCCAAGCCAGGAGCAACTTCTGAGCACATAGCCAGGAGTAACCCCTGAGCGTTACTGGGTGTGGCCCAAAAACAAAAAAAAAAAAAAAAAAAAAAATAAATAAAGTTTAAACATCTGATGTGTCCTTAATAATTGTGATTTTTTTTGATTCCCTCAAGTCAATGGCAAATGAGGTTCTACAAGTAAGCAACTGAAATTTGAAAAGTACTAAGAGACAGTGTCATGCTGAAATAGAAATTGCTTCTTCCAACAATTATAATTTAAAGTTAAGTGACATTTTGAGCTTTGTGGCATCCCTTTAATGACATAATGTATCAATGGTAATATTTATAGTATAGGAATTTGTAAGTGGTGAAATAATTGGCCTAGGGATATGGTTATTAACTATGAAATAAGATAACAGGTGAAATGCATACATATTGCCTTAAAGAAATCATATATAAAGAGATTCTGGTTTTTTAAAATTGATATATGGTAATGTAGATAACTATGAAGATTAAAATATAAGAACATAAACCATAAAATTTGATAAAGTATCTTCTTTCAAAATAAATTATACTATAGGAAGTCAACTCTGTAACTTCTTTTTTTTATAATTCTACCTTCTTTAAAAAATTTACTTGGGAGATTTTGCAGAAAATCATTGTTGCTTCCATATATTCTATATAATGAAATCTGCATGATTTTGGAGAACTGATCCATGAACTGAAAGTCTCTAAGTTGTGGAAGCATTATACAAAGTAATGATAACCATTTTTTAAAAATCTGTGATTACATATGGATGTGATAATCTGTACCCACACGATCAGATAAATGATACATATTTAAAAATTTTCTGTAATTACATGTTTACCCGATAGGCCAGAACGACTCTGTCCCAAGGAGCTGTTACAGACTGAGTAAATAATACATGTTTTAAAGTCCATAATTACATATGTAAACGATAGACTATCGAGTAAATAATGCACATTTTAAAAAGTCCATAATTACATATTTACATGATAGTCTGTAAATTCTGTAATTACTTATTTACACAATAGACCATAACAGCTGTTACAGTCTATTATGTTAACTCTCATAGAATTATATTATGGATTTTTAAAAACATCATAAAGAACCTAAGAAATGGAATAATAGAAATAAAACATAAATTTTACACTTACTTTAATTTTCTCTGAAGAAAACTTCTTTAGTTAAGGTCAACTCATAATTGATCATTTGTTGATAACCACTGACTTTAAATATATTTACAAAATATAAAGGAAACAATTAGAGGGCAAAGAATAACCGATATTTCCAGTAGGCAAAGTTTTACACCGATTCTATGGGTAAACTTCTGTGGGTAAATTCTTTTTTGTTTATATATTTGTACATGTGTAAGAATCAAAAATGGTTAGAATACATAATCTGTTTCTCTCTTACCACATTATTCTTTTTTAACATAACATATATTATAATTGATATAATAATACATGTAAGTCAAAGAAAGTTTCTGATTAAAAACACATTTTTTTTTCATAATGGTTTACATATCTTTCACAGTAGTATTTTAGGTACATATTAACATTGAGTCAGGGGAATACCCATCACCAACTATGTCCTCCCCCCATTCCAGTTCCCTTTCTACAACTCATATACCCCACCATCACCCTCCGGGCTGCTAGAATAGGTGGACCCCTCTTTGTTTGGCTTACTATTAGTGATCACATATCTGGTCCTGGAACCCTCCCTTGTTTCCCCCTCTATTTAAGAGGCAGAGCTAGAAAAATCGAGGTATGTGGTTTTGTTTGAAGGCAAGAAAAGCAATAGAATGGGGTACAAAATAAGAGGAAAAAAAAAAAAGAAGTCAAAAGTCAAATATGCTGAAAATGGGCTGAGTCCCTCTAGAGGCCTCCAACGTCAGTTTGAGAGAGGATGTGAAAAAGGTAATTGAAATACCACAACAATACAGAAAAAAAATATCGAATTAAATAGCTGGTGAGCACTACAGCAATAAAGACAGGCACCACACAATAGTCTCGGTTCTGAAATCAAATCATGCTCGAGTGCAAAAGGAAAGAGAAAGACAAGACAAAATAAAATAATATTGGAGACATCAACCGTAATCTCCACACCAAAATAAAGACGTCAAAAAAAATCAATCAATCGATAAATAAACATGTGGAAGAATGATTGTTTTGTGCCTTTTTTTTTTCCCTCCTTTTCTTTATCCCCCTGCTAACTATTGGGGATATTTTAGAGGGAATTCCCTTGACCTAGGAGATACAGGGTTTCTCCACCCTTGAAGTATACTGTCATGGGATTAACTCTAGATTCCTTGCATGATCATTTACTCTACCCTTGCTGCTTTCGTGGTGTGTGGAAGACTTCTGCTTTGTCTTGGATAGTAAAATCAGATCTCTGTTTCTAGAGATCTTGGTGGCTGTGCAGCTCAGGGAATGGAGTTTATGAAGTCTTTCTTTGTGGTTCTAGCAGTTATGTTTCTTCAGTGTCGTTTTGTGGGTAAATTCTAAGAGGATAAAACCTCTATGGGTAAATTCTAGGAGAATAAAACTTATCCCCTTCTTTGTGACATAATTTAGGCATTATATTTTCTGCAATCCTATTTGTTGACTTCTCATAAAATTTGCAGTCACGTGTTATCGTTATATTTATAATTGTGTTAATTTATTTTAAGTACAGTAGAATATCATAAAGTTTTACATAATTAAATATGCATGTACACAAGATGTTTGTGATATGTTCATAGGTTATGCATAATGATAACATGCACTTGAATGTTTTTCACAAAGACTATTTTTACTTTCTTCTAAAGGTTCTCATAGGTTAAGGACTCAAGCAATGGCTTTTATAACTTTAACTTCTGAATTTATTCCCAACTTAAGTGTAATATTAATGTCACTGAGACCTCTGTTCATAATTATTACTAAATAGCAAGATAAATAAAGAAAGTAAGCATATTATTAGTAACAAAACACATTATGAAAGAAGCCTTTGTTCTTATTTGTTAAGTATTATTCTGGAAGATATTTGACAGTTTAAAATAAGTGAGTGCTTGGTTTTCAGAGAACTTGTGTATAAAAACAAATCTTCACATTTAATAAAATGTATTGTTATATAATATTTGAGCCTGCAAGTCCTGCATTTCTCAACAACATCTATGGACAAGGCTATTTAAGCTAGTAGCTTTTACATTTTTTGAATGCAACTATTTATTTATTTATTTATTTATTTATTTATTTATTTATTTATTTATTTATTTATTTATTTATTTATTTATTTTGGTTATTGGGTCAAACCCGGCAGTGCTCAGGGGTTCCTCCTGGCTCTACACTCAGAAATCGCTCCTAGCAGGCTCGGGGGACCAGATGGGTGCTGGGATTCGAACCACTGTTCTTCTCCATGCAAGGCAAACACCTTATCTCCATGCTATCTCTCCGGCCCCTGAATACAACTCTGGTTAGAAATAATTTATATTAGGATTTAATACATGTACTAACATAAAACTTCCACAAAATTACACATACACTTATAAAAATAAATATTCCAATCCTGTCTAATATTCTGCAGGCTAATTCATTTTCTTTTTTTTTTTTTTTTTTTGTGGTTTTTTTGGGTCACACCTGGCAGTGCTCAGGGGTTACTCTTGGCTGTCTGCTCAGAAATTGCTCCTGGCAGGCACAGGGAACCATATGGGACGCCGGGATTCGAACCGATGACCTTCTGCACGAAAGGCAAACGCCTTACCTCCTTGCTATCTCTCCGGCCCCGCTAATTCATTTTCTTACAATGATTCACCAACTTAATTTTAGGACCCACAAATGGGCCATGGCTTGAAATTGAAAAACACTGAGCTAGACAATGTTTTTTATTATTGGTGTGTAGAGGGATACCTTCATTATAAGAAGTAGATAAAAACCAATTAGATTTGGAATTTTGGGTCTATCGATAATAATATTTATGTAATCTAACAAAGGTTTACTTGTTAGTTTGTTATGTAGAACTATATAACAGAGCTAAAAACTTTTCTCACATGCGTTTCTATTGTTAAATATTTCAAAATGATATGTATTATTAGCATTGTGATAGTAAGTTATTCAGAAATTTTGGTTGTCATTGAAACTGTAGCAGCGATTATTTAACGAGAACTTCAAGATTAAAGCCAGTTTTTGACTCCAAATATCCTGCTTGAGAAGGGATTTATTCCATGGACATTGTTGGTGTCCTCAGTACAGATTTAAAGCAGTAGAGAAACCAATGAAATACTAATGTAAAAGTGTATTAATGATCTGAGATTTTTATCTTTTTAAGGGAAGTCCTTGAATAATGAAGTTTCGTAGATACCTTAAAATGTATTTAAGTTTAATAAATGTATTAATTTGAAATTATCTCAAATGGAAGTAATTACTATTAATTAATTAATAAATAACATTTAGAATAATGTTTTATATCTTTTCCATTTTTTTTTTTTTTGGTTTTTGGGCCACACCCGTTTGACGCTCAGGGGTTACTCCTGGCTATGTGCTCAGAAGTCGCCCCTGGCTTGGGGGGACCATATGGGACGCCGGGGGATCGAACCGCGGTCCTTCCTTGGCTAGCGCTTGCAAGGCAGACACCTTACCTCCAGCGCCACCTACCCGCGCTTGCAAGGCAGACACCTTACCTCCAGCGCCACCTACCCGGCCCCATCTTTTCCATTTTTTATGTTGATGCTCACTAAAATACTTTGTAATAAGATTTTGTTGTGGGGGACTGTGGTCTTAAAAAACTTTTCTTGTGCATTTTAGAGTAAAAAAAAACACATTCAGGCCCGGAGAAATAGCACAGTGGCGTTTACCTTGCAAGCAGCCGATCCAGCACCAAAGGTGGTTGGTTCGAATCCCGGTGTCCCATATGGTCCCCCGTGCCTGCCAGGAGCTATTTCTGAGCAGACAGCCAGGAGTAACCCCTGAGCACCGCTGGGTGTGGCCCAAAAACCAAAAAACAAAAACAAAAACAAAAAAAACAACCAAAAAAAAAAAAAACACATTCAAGAAGAAGCTATAATTCCAGTTTCATGAAGGACTTATGCAATTTGAAGGCCTAAAACTGGAAAATAGTCACAATACACAAATAACTAAAATCTATTAACCTGTTTCCTAGTCTTCATCTTTTATTTAATACAGGTTCAACCCACTATCTAGTAGAATGTCCCTATTAAGTCTCTCAAAAGGTGAAGAACATAAAGCAAAGAAGTTGCGATCACGATTCAAATGAAATACATTTTTTGGTATTCCTAGACCACCAAAATAATCTAGCAGATATAAAATCACATATACAATCTAAAATAATGTTAACCTTTAATACAAGCAGGAATTATATGTGAACTTTTAGCATCAAGGAGCTTTATCCTTCTACTGGGTACACTTCAAGTGCACATTAACTCTAGAAAGGCTGCTGTAATGCAGTACCTGGTGGTGTGTGGTTCTGAGGATCAGACATGGAATCTAGGGAACACAGCAGCGAGAGCACTTGCCTTGCACATAGCTTACCTGTCTCCATTCCTGGCACCACATAAACCTTTCCAACCCTACCAGAGTGATTCCTGAACAAAGAGCCAAGAGTAAGCCCTGAGAACTGCTGGGTGTGGCAAAAACAAACAAACAAACAAACAAGCATACGAACAATCAAATCAGACTGGGGACCAGTGTGTGCTAGAAACCCTCTTCAGCACGTTAGGCTATTTCCCTAGCCCGATTATTCTGTTTTGTTTTGTTGTTGTTTTTGTTTTTGGGGCCACACTGGGTGCCGCTCAGGGGTTACTCCTGGCTCCACTCTCAGAAATCGCTCCTGGCTTGGGGGATCATATTGGACGCCGGGCTATCAAACCTGATACGTCCTAGGGTGGCGCACACAAGCCCTGCGCCATCGCTCAGGCTCCTGTTTTTTTTTTTTTTTTTCTTTCCTTTTTTACTTTTGGGTAATAGGTTACACATGGCAGTGCCCAGAGCACACTCTTTTTTTTTTGTTTTTGTTTTTGTTTTTGTTTTTTTGTTTTTGGTTTTTGGGCCACACCCGGTGTTGCTCAGGGGTTACTCCTGGCTGTCTGCTCAGAAATAGCTCCTGGCAGGCACGGGGGACCATATGGGACACCGGGATTCGAACCAACCACCTTTGGTCCTGGATTGGCTGCTTGCAAGGCAAACACCGCTGTGCTATTTCTCCGGGCCCCCAGAGCACACTCTTGACTCTGGCTTCAGAGATAACTTTTGATTATTCTTGGGGCAATCTGTAATTAAATCCGGATTTGTCACTTACATGGTAAGCATTTTTAACCCCTATGATAACTATCTTTCTAAACTACCCCCAGGATGTGCTGATTCTAAAAAAAAGCTCTTTTTCTTTTTGTTCTTATTTTACTTTTTCTCCCATATTCCTTAATCATACCCAGCCCTCTATCCAAGCAGCCTCTAAAGCTAGAGAATTAGCAGTTGTTCTAAGCACCTTGCTTTCCTTCATTTTCTCTAAGCAGACAAAACCATCTATTTCATGGCCTATTTCTTAAATATAGCTTGAGTTTGCTCTTTTCCATTCTTGCTGCCATTTTCTATGTTCAGGCCCTCATTATTTCTTATTTTAGTTCCATTAAAGCCTCTATAATGATTCTCCTGTCTCCAATCTACCTCTTTCACTCTTTAACATCACTAATGGGTATCCCCAACCTAGGTGGTCATAGTACCTTGGACCCCACTCTAAGTTCTATAACACTGTTCTCCTGAAAGTTTGTCTCACTTTCCCATTAAATATTAACTTTCCAAAAAAAGAGCAACTATATATTTTTCAGGGATACTAAATGCTAGATGAATATTGGTAAAAATGATTTGATGAAATAATTAGTGTCTAAAAACATTAGCCTAGATATTCTATGTGACTTTCAGAGGGAGAAAATCTGATGGTCAACTGGGAGGAGGAACACACGAAGGATACAATACCTTTATGCCTTCCTGTAAATGAATTGTTATTTAAGTGTCAATATCTTGGATGTTAGTTAGAATTAATAAGGATCTATATTTAATCAATTCTGGATAAAATACACATTAGGTGTCCTATAAAATGAAGCAATAGTTAAGCATTTTCTAAAAAGATTGTGAGAAGGAAAGAACCGGAAAGTCACAAGACACACATGACCCAACCTTCCTTCTATATTTTGACACCCTGAAGTGGCAAAGCTGCAGATCAGATACTATCTTAGGGACATTTAGATTTAGATTAAGTGTGAACTTATCACAGAGTTAATGCCTGTATAGAGACACCAGAACTCCCTGTCTGTCTGTCTGTCTCTGCCATGTGAAAGAACAAATAGAAGTTGATTATTTGCAAGCAAAAAGAGAGTTCTCATCATTTACTGATGATATTTGAATTCTAATATAAAATTCCAAAACTGGATAAAATAGATTTTTGCTTTTTAAATCCTAAACTGTGGCATTTTGTTATGAAAACAGGAGTTGATTTAAGGAGACTGTAATTTAACTTTTTAAAGAGTGTTCCTTTTTCTACTGTTCCTGGGGAAAGGATTTAAAGTGCTTATGAAGAACCAAAAAGTTACATATTTTTGTCACATATGCAAGTGTTGTGAGAATAATACTTGTTTGTTTATTTTTGAGCCACACCCAACTGTGCTTAGGATTTACTGCTGACTGTGCTCAGGGATCATTCCTGGAAGTACTTAGGGTACTGCATAAATATGCCCAGATCAAAACTATTTGCATGCAGGCAATTGTATTATCCACTGTATATCTCTCCAACCCTCAAGAATAAAATTTTAATGCCACTTTAGTCAGAAACATAGGTAGTAATTATCCAAACCTTGTAAAATGACCAAACAAGTAAGCCAGCCTCTAACCTAGCCCTTGGAATTTTATTCTGTCACTCTATAGTTTATTATCTTTTTATAAATTGATATGTTGATATTTAACTATGTTTATATGGAAGATATTATCCAGGTCTCTCATCTACCTTCAATAACAGATTCTCAAGGTTTGCAGGCATACCTGATTAATAATTAAATTTCCATCCTACGTTTACCTAGATTTGTTGATGTAGCTACATTCTAACCAATGGGATGTGAGTTAAAGGAGCATTACCTTTTATGAATATGTTTTAAAAAGGAATCAGAGCCTTTATCTACAGCTCTTTAACTCTTACTACTAGCAGTAGAACAAAGAGCTGCAATACCTTGAATACATAATGATTTAGATCAGATTAAGGATAGATATCCTATTAGTTCTATACTTTTATCTGGGATTTACTTAATGGAGAAATAGCTTTACTTTTCATTATGCCACTATATTTCAAGTCTTACTGTTATAGAAAATTAATGTCCAAAATGTTATACATATATATATATATATATGTTAGAGGGCATTTTGGGCCATGCCTGATGGTGTTCAGGGGATACTCCAGGCTCTGTGCTCAGGAATTACTGCTAACAGAGCTGAGGGTTCCCTATGGAGTTCTAAGCATCAAGGCTGAGTCAGTCATAAGCAAGGCAGGCATTCTATCCATTGTGCTATCTCTCCAGCTCTATATGTATTTATTTTTTAAAGAAAAGTAAAAAGGGGTTGGAGTGATGTGAGGTATTTGATGTGGGGTACTCATAGGCGGCTGACCTTGTTTCTGTCCAAGATGTCACATATAGCACGTGAGTCATGCCAAAGGAGATCTCTGAATGTAGAGCCACATACCTGAATGCTACTAGGTATGGCCCCACCTCCCTGTCTCTCCAAAAGAACATATTTTTACAATTTTTTATTATTTTTTAAATAATCAATATATGCTAAAACTATTTTGTTTCTTTCCAATTATTATTTCATCTAGTTTATCCATAAATTTTTATACATTATACTAATTCATCCAATAAATATTTGTTGGAAGCCTATTGAAAATAAAAGCATAACCCCAATTCTCTCTAATATTTTTAAATTAGATTTATTATAAATTGAACAGTTATCCTCAATGATTATTCAAGACACTGAGAGAGAACATTTTAGAAAGAGATGAGATGAATATTTTCCTTTACAGACTAAGTTGGAATTTACATTTAGTCACATTTCCTGGAGATTCCTTAAAATCTGCTACCCTTTCTGCATTTTTGATATGTATACATTAATTCTTTCAACATTGCATTTTGAAGCTTTTCTTGAATTCTATATGCAAATTCAGTGTTGTATTTAAGATCTGGAATACTTTATTAGAGGTGAAAAATTCTTTAGCTATATACTGAAACTATGAAGGGACATCATTGCGGGTATTTTTTTTCTGAAGGAATTTCCCTCTTGCTATATTGAGGTTTCAGAAATTTTGATTTAATAGTAAGTGATTGCTTCACTTGGCTATTGTAATGCCAAATACATATATGTATCAGAGAAGTTATTTATTTTTTATGCATTTGTTGTTTTCATTTTATTATTATAATGGAATTTGAAGACAGTGATAGATTTCTTCCCTGCAGTGTTAACTACAGTAAGGATTAGCATTATGGAATGTCATTCAACAAGCTCTTATAATGATAAATATTACCATGACAAAACTTATTGTGAATCTATATTCTTCAGAAATTTCTCTCCCTTGGCTATTATTTTTACCTCTAAGTAGAAAGCTGAAAAAAAGTACAGTAAAAATAGATTATTTCTAGGATCTCACAAACAATTAAAGCTGATCCATATAAAAGACATCTTTCTATTTCTATTACTCTGCCATCAGTGTTGCAGATTGTAAACTGATTTAGAGATTTTTTTTTATTCAAAGTTGATGCTCTTGGTGGTGCTATTGTCCATTCATATAGTTTAAAATACAGGTTATGTGCCAGAGATACTTTATCTTGTATGACTTAATTTATTTTTATATTTTAAAATATTGAGTATTTCTCTGTTGTAAAAGTAAGCATGAACATAAACTATGAGTTAAAGGAGAGCATTGATTAGATAGCATATGAGTATTATATATATGCATATATACATATACACATATTGTATATATATGACAAAACTATACAAGTTCTATGTTAAAATAACCTAACAACTTCTTGTTAGTTCTATGGTCTGAATCACCACCATCTCTTGATTAGACAACTACCATGGTTGTCTGGTTGATCTCCATACTCTTCTCCATCTCCCTATTTCATCTCCCTCTCCCATTTCACACGCACACACACACACACACACACACACACACACACACACACACACACACACACACACACACACCAGGAGACTCTAACATCATTTTATTCTTTCTGTCCTTCCTCCATCCTCCCAAAATCTTTGGTCTCTTTGCTTTGCTTAAAATAAACCAATATTAAGGAATGTCTTTCTGTTGATTCTTCATGACTACTCCCTTCCACTTTTCACACCCTTCATTCAGGTCTTCGTCAGATTTCACCTTTCCTATAAACCTTTCCTTAAACATTACACTAAAAATTGGAACTGACTTTTTTGCTCTACATTTTGTTTCCCATAAATTTACCTTTTACAGTGCTAGGGGATTCTTTTTCATACATCTAATGTTTGTAATCTGTTCCCAATTATAATTTCCATCCCATAGAGCAGGGATCTTTGGTTTGCTCACTGATTCATCTTAAGTACCTAAAGAGTGCCTTCCATAATAAGCACTCAATGAATATTACTTGAATTTATACAAAAAAGAAAGAAACTAATGAAATGTCAAGGCTGGAGAGATATTAGAGTAGGTAAGGAGCTCACTTTGCACTACCAATTTTTTATCATTCCCTGAGCACACCGAGAGTGATTCCTGAGTACAGAGCCAGGAGTAAACACGGAGCACCTCTGGGTGTGGCCCCAAGACAAACTAGAAAAAATATCATTTATAAGTGAAAAGTATTTCCTTTTAGAGATAGAAATTTCTCACTGGAGGTTTCTTTAAATTGCATCTTTGATGAGTAAAATTGGAATATATTCATTATGTTTAAGTTGAATGACCTCGCTCATTGTTTAAAGTATTTTTCCTTGAATATTATAATTCTTAGCTTAATATCCTTATTAAAACCTATCAGAGGCACATTGAATAAAAATAAAATAGATATAAAAATAACCATAAACTACTTGAAATTGTGAGCTTTGTTTTACATGCCTGTTACATATTTGATTTTGTGGTCAATCTTTTTCTGACTAAAAGGAAAAAGAAAAGAAAGAAATCATTATAGCAATACTATTAATTCTATCACTTTTCTTTCAAAATGTCCTCAAAGCCTTCTTTAACTAAATAGTCATTAAATCCAACATATGCTTAAGAAAAATTTGTCTGTGACTTGAATGTTTGGCCATATTTTTTAACTTCTCTTTCACAGACTGAGAAAAAAATAACACATATATATTAGCATATATAATTAATGCCTATAACATAGTGCTAACAACATAGCTTATGGAAAAATTCTAAATTAAAGTACCTGATTGATTTCTGCCTTCTTTTATTTCCTATTTAAACTGATCAAAATTAAACTCTTACTGCAAAACCAAACTCCCAAGTTTAGTACTGAAATGACTGGAGGCCATGCTGAGAATGAAACAGTACAGAACTAAGGAACAACATGAAAAGCTATTCAAAGGTTGTTTTGCTAATTTGGTAAGAGACTCTTGCTAAAGGACTGTTTTTCTTTACATACTCACTCTTATTCTTTCTTGTCCACACTAGCCAAGCTTTTATATTGGTTATTCTACTGGAAATTTCACTAGTTATCTTTGATCTCTGAACAGCATTTTAAACAAATAAATATTTTCTTGCTTAGGATTCCTGTACATTCCTCCTCTGCTTTTCCTCCTGCTTCCATGCTCTTTCTTCAGTTTTCCTCCACAGTGCTACTTTAAATTTTTGGTGTGATTTAAGACCAAGTTATTTTACCTCTGTTTTTAATTTTTTCTTCACTTTTAAGGCAGTTGCCTTTGCTACTATGACTATATATTTACATGCTCGCAACTCCAAATAATTATTGCTAGTGTCTGCATCTCTTTTAAGTAGTAGCTGCTCATCATCATTTAGTAGGCATCTCAAAATTAACATCATTAAAACAAAAAACTTGGTTTCTATTTGTCTGCAGCTCTGTAAACCTTTCTTGCCCCTCTGTCTTGTGTAAAATTGTGTTCTTTCCTCTCATTCAGTTGCACAGGCCAAAAATCTTTATTCTTCCTCCAGGCCTTTTTATATTGCATATCTAATTCTATTGGCAAGTTTTTTTTTTTTATTCTACCTTTCAAGTATATCTCAAATTTATCCCTTTGCTCTTTTCTCCCCCTTCTTTAGTCCTAGCTACCTTCATCTTTAGTAAATCCACTTGGGCTAGCCACCCACCCATTTTCTTTTCTTTTTCTTTTTTTTTTTATCTGTTTCCACTACTGCTTCATTATATTTTATCCCTAAATTCTATTCTTTATATATATTCATTTTTATTTTATGTCTCATCTTACCATTATTGTTTCCATAGAAAACCAGTGAAGTTTTTAAAAGGTATAATCAAATAAAGGCAGATTTCCTAATGAGTCTCTGACACTCAAAACCAAAGACCTGTTATCAGGAAAATTTCCCAGCTAGTGGGTTCTTGGCCTTGAAGTAAAAAAGAATTACACAACTGAGCTGGATTTTAAAAGTTGTTTCTGTTTCTCCATACCAATGAACACAATACCCAGGTGGAAGAAGACCAGGCTGTTCACTTGGAAAACACATTTGGGTCTGAAAAACGGCATCTCTGAACCAAGCTCTTATCACTTTCCAGCTCACAGTGGATCACAGAGGACTTCAATCTTCTCTTTGGTCCTATGAGACAAGCTTAGGGAGAAAGCCAAAACCTTTAGTTTTTTGGATGGGGGATGTTCAGGAGATACTCCTGGCTCTGCACTTGGGAATTACTCCTGGCAATGCTTGGGGAACCATATGGCATGCTGGGTATTGAACCTATGTCATCTATGGGTAAGGGAAACAGCTTATCTGCTCTACTCAGACCAAAAACAAACAAACAAACAAACAAAAACTCCAGAATCTTTAACAGTCAGAGCTGGAGGGAGATGTGACCAGACTTTCTCTCTCTCTCTCTCTCTCTCTCTCTCTCTCTCTCTCTCTCTCTCTCTCTCTCTCTCTCTCTCTCTCTCTCTCTCTTTCTCAGGAAAAACAGCTTGAATAAGCAAACCAGCAACAGCTTGGCAGGATTCACATTTGAAATGCCAAGTCCTGAATGGCAGGTCATTTCCCTTTTTATACCCCAGGTTAGCACACTTATAAAAGCAGAGGAAAAGCCAAGTTAATGCACATGCAAAATATGCTCATCATCACTTAACATTAGGGAAATCCAAATTAAGACAATAATAAGATATCATCTTACACCAATGAGGATGGCACATATAAAAAATACTGGGAGCAATTTGTGTTGGCAGGTATGTGGTGAGAAAGGAGCTCTTATTCACTGCTGGTGGTAATTCTCTCTGGTCCAACCCCTATAGAAAATAGTATGGAGACTTCTCAGTAAACTCAAAATTGAGCTGCCATGTGACCAGATTTTCTAATAAGCTCTTTTGGTGGACTTACCCTCCTACTTAAGTCATGAGGTATAGGAATTGCAAAAGTAGCACACCATGCCCAAACCATGGACAGATTAGAGATAGCAAAATTTCTATTAGTAACTATAACATAAATAGCATGGCTCTTTCATGATCTCCATATGCAAATAATTTATTTGGTTCTGTTTTGGTTTTGTGCCCACACTGGGAGGATCTCCGGGGCTACTCTCACCTTAGTGCTTAGGGAAACTTGCAGTGCCAAGGATCAAACATGGGTCTCCCACATTCAAAGCATGCCTAACTCATTGGTATTTCTCTGGTATATCTTTAAAGATATTTTATTTAATCCCCTGAACTAACACTAGGGTTTCCAGAGTTATACCCAAGAATGCTGTTGTGTGTGTGTGTGTGTGTGTGTGTGTGTGTGTGTGTGTGTGTGTGTTTGCCCTTTCTGACTACACAGTTGATGCTCAGTGCTCAGGGGCAGGCCCCAGAGGATTTTGCCCATGTTTTTTTCGTATAGCTTATCTCTCTTATCAACCCTAGAGCTCCACCCCACTTACTGCTTTAGAAATCCTTCCAACTTTTACACTTGATGCTACCTTTTTCTTGGACTTCCTTTATCTTTTAATCCTGACAGGCAGGACTTTCTTCTGATCTCCTTTTTCTGCTTCTCAATCTCTTATGACTCAGATAAGATTATACTTGCCCACACGATCAAAACTAAACTTCTATTCTACTTAATTCAAAACTTAATTTTTATTCATGGATATTTTCCCTCCTAGGGTTTCAAGGGACCTTACCTGTTTACTTCTTGCTTCCCTTGCACATGGAAGGTTCACACACACAATGATACATATAAACATTATAAACTTATTTATATATTATATATAAAATGAATAGCTGTGAATAAATATAAATTATTTGCCAAGCCTGATTATTTTGCTTTTCTCATTTCCTCTACTTCTGCTTTCCTCATTAGAAACATATCATTCAGCCACTATGCATGTTTTATTAAAGATAACTTTAAACTATATGTATATATTAACCCTGAAAACAGTATGAATGATCCAGAGAAATTTTGGAAATATTTACTGGGAAATTATATATTGGTCCATTCATACTATTTGTCTGGCATATTATTATTAGCTTAAGATGATTCAACAACTGACTATAGTTTCTTTATTCAAGGTTTCCTTAGAAATATAGATTCACATTGAATAAAATATAAGACCACAAAGGAGAGTACAGATAGCAATTAGAATATGAATATTAGTTTCTTTTAATGCTTTCTGAATGATGTCTATTCAATCCATGAAGATTTGTTTAGAAACTATAGCATTTATTTTGTTTTCCATGACACAATTCAACCTATAGACCAGCAGCAAGAGGGTCATTTGATTTCTATGTTTACAGCTTGTTTTTCTCCCAGTTTTCACTTGCATTTTGTTTTAGCTTTGCCTACCTTTTGGTGTTTCACTCTGAGCTTATGGATAAACACTTAATGGAAATGCTCTTGTTTTCTATTCTACTGATATGAATAAAACAAAAGAAATGGGGTAATCATACCTTTATGGTCAATCACTCTCTCTCTCTCTCTCTCTCTCTCTCTCACTCTCTCTCTCTCTGAAGCTTTGGTTTTCTTTTTTGTTTGTTTGGGACAAGACCTGGCAGACTCAGGGGACCTTATGGGATGCCTGAGGTGGAACTCAGGTCAGCCACATGTAAGGCAGAGCTATTGCACTGGTCATTATTCTTTGAATTTATTCCCATCACTAAATTCTCAAAGAAGTAGTAATATCAAAATGAACCTATATAAAAAGTCCCAGAAAAATCACCACTTTCTGGAGAAATTTTCCTTTTTATTTATTTTTATGGTCTTTGGGTCTGATTGTCAAGTAACTAGGATTTCTAAACAAGTTTACTTAATTGATACTAATAGGGGGTATTGTTGGAGATTCCAGTCTGAGCTAGACAAAGTAAATTATGAAAAAAAGTAAACTTTTTTGGACCACACCTGGTGATGCTCAGGGTTTACTCCTGGCTATGTGCTCAGAAATCGCTCCTGGTTTGAGGATTATGAATATGGGATGTGAATATGTGAATGCTGAATATGTGAATATGGGATGCTGGGGGATCGAACCACAGTCCATCCTAGACTAGCTTGTGCAAGGCAGATGCCTTACTGCTTGTGCACCGCTCTGGCCCCATCTTTTAAAATAAACTTTTTAATTGAATCTCAGTGAGATACAGCTACAAAATTGTTTATGATTGAGTTTCAGTTATAGAGTGTTCAACACCCATCCCTTCATCAGTATCCCCAGTTTCCCTCCTACCCTTCTCCCTGCCCTCTTTTCTGCCTGCCTCTATGGCAAACCTTCTTTTTCTTCCTTCTTCTTATTTCTGATTTTTATTCTTTCTCCTTTTCCTTCCTTCATTTTCTTTCTTTTCTTCTTTTTATTCTTTTCTTCTTCCTTTCTTTTTTATTTTTCTTTTCTTCACTTCTTTTTCTCCTCTCCCTTCCTCCTCTGCCTCCTTCTTCCTCATCTTCTTTCTTATTTTTTCTTTTCACTCTATCTCTTCCTTTTCACAGATATTTGCTGTTTCCTGTAATATTGTCACTGAAGGGGTATTTAAAGATATAATATAATTTTACCTTCTTTCAGCACCCTGTTCTTTTTCAGAGCAATCACTTCCAGCTATCATTGTCATAGTGGCTTTCTCCTTGCTCTAAATGCACTCTCCCATTCTTTGTAGCAAGCTTCCTACCATGGACCAGTCATCTTGACTCTATTATCTTTGACATTATTATCATACTCTCTTTTTTAATATCCCACAAATGAGTGTAATGATTTTATGTCTGTCCCTCTGACTCATTCACTCAGCATAATACTCTCCATATCCTTCCATCCTTCCATGTGTAAGCAAACTCTATTGCTTTGTTTTTCCTACTAGCTACACAGTATTCTACTGAATAGATGTACATGTTTCTTTATCCACTCATCTGTTCTCTGACATTTGAATTCCCAAAATTCTGACTATTCTGAATAGTACTGCAATGAACATGGGAGTGCAGATGCATTTTCTACATTGTGTGTTTTTTGTTGGTTTGTTTTTGGGCCACATCTGGTGATGCTCAGGGGTTACTCCTGGCTAGGTGCTCAGAAATCACTCCTGGCTCAGAGAACCATATGGGATGCAGGGAATCGAACCCAGTTCTGTCCTGAGTTGGCCATGTGCAAGGCAAATACCCTACCGCTGTGCTATAAGTCTGGCCCCTGCATTCTGTTTTTAAGTCTCTAGGTTATATTCCTAGGAGTGATATTGCTGGATCATATTGACTCTTAATTTATTATTTTGGGGGAATATCCATATTGTTTTCCAAAAAGAATAGACCAGTCAACATTTCTACCAGCAGTAAATGAGAGTCTCTTCTTCCCTGCATCCAGGCAGGAACTGGTTGTTTCTTAAATGCAGCTGACCAGGTTCCTCAGTATCATTTCTTGAGCAGACTTTTCTTGCTTCACTTTACATTTTTGCTCCTTTCCCAAAAAATAATTTATTATTCTTAGTTTTTGTATTGGAGTGAAACATATATTGTTTCTAATTGCAACTCTTTACTGCAATTATTGCTGTTGCCACTGGCTACTCTTAGCCCAGCCATTTCTATACTCTGTTGTTAGCCAAAAACTCTCATCTCTGTCACCTGCCACACAGATAGACCCACGAGTAAAAAGTGCAGCTCCATTGGTTGAAGCTCATTAAAACTGAATATAGTGGGCAGTAGATATCCTAAGATGCTGAAAAATAAGTGGACTGTTACCCACCATAGTGTAGTGGTGGTGTCTCAGAGCAGCTGCAGGGATAGCAGTGACAACAGGTGGCCAACATCAAAATGTTCAACCTTTCTGCAATGAGGATGCATTGATTGAAGCATGAGCCATTGCAATGGTTACAGCAATACTTCTAGTTTTGCTGAAGATGGACCAGAAGTTTTTGATGAGGAAGGAACTCAAGAAGTCCTAGAGTGGGGCCGGGCGGTGGCGCTGGAGGTAAGGTGCCTGCGCTAGCCTAGGACGGACCGCGGTTCGATCCCCCGGCGTCCCATATGGTCCCCCAAGAAGCCAGGAGCAACCTCTGAGCGCATAGCCAGGAGTAACCCCTGAGCGTCACAGGGTGTGGCCCAAAAACCAAAAAAAAAAAAAAGAAGTCCTAGAGTACAAGTTCAAAGCTTTCCATGGTCTACTCTAGATAAAAGTGAACAAACAAGGACAGCAGCTCTCGAAAACATTAAAAATGCATTGGCATAAAAATGCTTTATGCATTTATTCTGGAAAGAAGGATAATTAAAACTGATAGCATTGAATGCTGCCTTAAACAAGATAAAAGGGATGAGCACCATGCAGCTGCAGTATTAGCCTCTATTCTTTGTATTCAGTAGGCTCCTGGAATTGAAAACCAAGATATTTGAAAAATTCTTGGACCAACCTTTAAATAAAAGTATTTGTGATACAACAATCAGTATCCAAGCCAGGAAGGCTTATGTAACATGCTTTGGCATTTGCAGTCTTTTTTTTTTTTTTTTTTTTTTAGCCACACCCAGTAGCGCTCAGGGTTCCCCCTGGCTCTGTGCTTAGAAATCGCTCCTGGCAGATGGGTGTCCATATGGGATGCTGGGGCTTGAACCTGTGTCCATCCTGGGTCAGCCGTGTGCAAGGCAAAGGCCCTACACTATGGCCCCAAGTGCTTGTGGTCGTATAAGCCACAAACGGCATCACTGCTCTGAATTCAATTCTAGAATGTTTGGAAAATACCTTTACCAAGTCATAATCAAGGAGAAAAAACATTAATGTTATTTGTATTGCCCGGGTACAGTACTTTATGCTTGCTTCTTGCATATATATATATATATATATATATATATATATATGTATATATATGTATATATATATATTTATATATATGAAGACATGGAACTCTTGACTCAGATGCTTTGGGCTTTGTTAATAGATGAAAATAAACACCGTACCAAAAACAGGAAGCAAATACAGTGGTCAATGCTCAAGGACAACCTGAGAGCTATGGAGGAAAATACCACAGAAATGGTTAGATTTGGTTCTGAAAGAATGTACATTGATTTCTGGGTCAAAAGCATATACCTGACAACTTTAAGGAGGCTTTGAGATCAGGGATGCAATATCACTTACAGTCAAATGAATTCCATCTCAATGTATTTGAACATGAACCACCCATGATGCTTGATGCTGCAATGATTAGAACAATAGAGATGTTTTGTATTGAAAGAAATTTATGTAATTTGGTAGCTTTCAAAGCCCAAATGCTTAAAGCAAATGTAGAGATAGGACAGAAATGTGAGAGAATTCTTATAGATTATCTACACCTGAAGAACTACTTCTACTTTCTAATTTTTATTTAATTTTGTAACACTAATGTATTTAAACTTTAAAAACAATTTTTTTTTTTTTTTTTTTTTTTTGGTTTTTGGGCCACACCCGTTTGACGCTCAGGGGTTACTCCTGGCTATGTGCTCAGAAATCACCCCTGGCTTGGGAGGACCATATGGGACACCGGGGGATCGAACCGCGGTCCATCCGCTTGCAAGGCAGACACCTAACCTGTAGCGCCACCTTCCCGGCCCCTAAAAACAATTTTTATCTTGGTCAACATAGGTATATATTGTAACAGGGATCATTTTATAGTTTGATGTAAAGTATCTCAAATGGAGTTTACAATGATTGAATATTCTGTAAATATAATCAGTGAACATGATAAAATATAATTTTGCTCATTTTCTATTTATAATGAATGGAAAATAGGCTATTTCCCTTAATTTCTTAAGACTACTATCAACCAAGCCTAAATTTCTTATACTGTGGTTACATGATAATACACTACCATGTATTAAAATTAAGTTTTAAACCAAAGGATTCTCAAATCAATTTGGGGAACTAATTCAAGGATAGCTCTTGTAATTTTACATCTAAATAGAACCTGTAATTTTATATCTAAGTATACCCTAATCCCTAATAACTGGGATTAACAAATCATACAAGATCTTATAACTGTAGTCCTTAACTCTCGTTGGTTGTCCATGCTTGACCACAAGCAGGAACTCTAATTTGATCTGTTGTGTTAGACTTCTTGGCTTTACTTTGAAATAAAGATATTTTCGCTCAGAAAAAAATTAACTTATATTCAAGGGGATTTATCTCAGTATATTCAACTCTATTCTACTTATCTGAGTGTGTGTTTATTCCAATACCCTACCATTTTAATTACCTTCATTTGAAATTGGGAAAAGTGACTTGCTTATGCTAAATCATACATATTTCTCCAGGATAAATTCTACTTGGTCATGATGTATGATCTTTTTGATGAATTGTCGAATTATATTTGCAGTATTTCATTGAGGATATTTGCATCTGTGTTCATCAAAATGATCAACTTGTAATTATCTTTTTTCTGTAGTGTCTTTGTTTACCTTTAGTATCATAGGGATATTAGCTTCATAGAAACTGGGAGTGTTTCTTTTTATTTCATTTCCTGGAAGAGTCTTAAAAATAATCATAGTAGGTCCTCTTTAAATATGTGAATGAATTCACTAGTGAATCCATTTGGGCCTGCTATTTTGGTTTTGGGTAGCCTTCTGATTGCCACCTTAATTTCCTCAATAATAATAATAGGTCTGTTTGGGTATTCTATATTATCTTGGTTCAACCTTAGGAGGTTATAGATTTTCTAGTATTTATTAATTTATTCTATGTTCTCTTTACTTGGCATAAAGATTCCTAAATTAATCTTAGTCCTTTGAATTTCTTCTGTAGTTCCTTTGTGACAGCTTCCTTAAGTTCTCATTTTATTTATCAGGGTTCTCTTTATAAGTTTTGCTAATATTTTTATTTCCTCAAAGAACTTGCCTTCATACATCATTTGGATTGTTTGCGGGGTTCTGGTTCATTAATTTCTGCTTTAAACTTTAGTATTCCCTTCCTTTTGCCTGATATTTTTATTGGCTCATTTTGTTGGCAAATTTCCAATTTTTTAACATTTTTTTATTGTAAAAATTTATTCAAGAGACAAAATTGATTAACATATTGAGGTGAACTAACATAACATAATATAGTAGCATAACATAACATATAATATAGTTAATATAATATAATAATACATGTAAGTCATTTCTGATTAAAACACATTTTTTATCATAATGGCTTACATTATTAGAGGCATTTTTAATTTATTTTTTTTCACAAATCTTACACAGTGATATTTAAGGTACACAGTGACAATAAATTAGGGCCTTTCTACCACCAGTGTTGTCTTCCCTTCATCCCTGTTCCCAAGCATATATCCCTTATATCCCTCCTTTATCCCCCAGAATGTTAGTGTAACTAAAAGCAGTTCCAGAAACTAGTGGTTTCTTAAAGGTTTAGAGTCAAAGGAGCACTGTAAAAACAATGTTTGAATGACAATTATCGTTTGTATGGGCCCACCAAACTATGGGGTTCATGGAAAGGAAAAACTTTGGCCTAAGTACCCGGAGACCCTACCCCTGAAGTTTCCTGACATAAGACCATTTCTAGGCTCCAGGCAAACTAGTTTGTCCAATCCTGGTCATTGTCTGTAGTGCCCATACAGTTATATTTTTCACAGTCTCTGTTGTTGGTATCATGTTTCTGTACTGAAGATCCTGGAATCTGTATATCCTACATTGAAGTCAGGATGGTGTGGAGTGGCGTCTAATTTCAACTCACAATTGAAGGACAATGCAGAAAGCCCTGTCCAGTATGCAGGTCTTTGTTGTTGTTTAAATCTTCTCAGTGTTAAGGGAAGACTCTTTTGAGTAAATCGATGTCAGAGCAGCAGTACGGTCTTCCCTGGTTGAGGATTGCTTCCAAGGGATGTCATAGAAAACTTTGGTTGTTTTGTAGATGGCTTCCTTGGTTCAGAGGTGACTGGAAAATGCCCAAACCTCTGAGGCCTGTGCCAGGTCATCATGTCAATGTTCAGGGCATAAGGTTCCATTGCACCTCAAGATTTGTGTGTTCCACCGGGCCGGGCGGTGGCGCTGGAGGTAAGGTGCCTGCCTTACCTGCGCTAGCCTAGGAGACGGACCGCGGTTCGATCCCCCGGCGTCCCATATGGTCCCCCAAGCCAGGAGCGACTTCTGAGCGCATAGCCAGGAGTAACCCCTGAGCGTCACCGGGTGTGGCCCAAAAACCAAAAAAAAAAAAGAAAGTCTATCACCAGGAGTTACATTCAACTGGGGCCGGGCGGTGGCGCTAAAGGTAAGGTGCCTGCCTTGCCAGCGCTAGCCTTGGACGGACCGCGGTTCGATCCCCCGGTGTCCCATATGGTCCCCCAAGCCAGGAGCAACTTCTGAGCACATAGCCAGGAGTAACCCCTGAGCGTTACCGGGTGTGGCCCAAAAAAAAAAAAAAAAAAGATTTGTGTGTTCCTATCTCTATTAGATAAGAACTTATTTGTATGTACAGTATTTTCCATTTAATGTGCCCATGCAAACAAGGAATAATGCCAACTAGCGTTATCAGCACATAAGGGGGCCGCCAGAACAAGTCAAACAATCCCCGTGACCTATTTCAAACATAAGCATTAAACTGAGGGACTCTTTCACCAAAATCCCTTATTGGACAATTCACAAAGAGAAAAAAAAGATAAAAAGTGGGGAAAATAAACAATCTAACTTAAGACAGTGGACACAATTGTCACTGTTTAAGAAAATTTGTGTGTTCCCATCTCTATAAGATAAGAATGTGTTTGTATATAATTTCCCATTTTAATGTGCCTATGCAAAGGAAGAACTATCACATGGCGAGATTGGAGCCTATGGGGGTGCTAAAACAAGTGCAACAATCCAATTGACTTGGTTCTTATATAAACGTTAAATGGAGCGACACTTCTACAAACTTCTTTATTTAACAAATAACAAAGGAAAGGAAAGATAGAGAGGAACTCTTTCACCAAAATACCTTATTCAACAGTTCACAAAGAGGAGAAAAGATAAAAAGTGTGGAAAATAAACAATCTAACATAAGACAGTGGACTCAATTGTCATCGTTTATGAGAATTAATCAAAAACCTAGTATAGTATCAACCACAGTTACAAAATGAGAAAAGGAAGAGGCCAAGAGGCCGCTGGGAGTAAACAAGTAGATAAAGAGTACTGGCCTCTTCCCAGCCGGAAAGTCCATCATCTCATTTTTATTTTGAAAATATATGGTACCTCCACCTGAACTGGTCTCTTTCCAAACAGAGTCCAGCCTCCCATTTTATTTCAAATAAATATGGTACCCCACGAGGTTTTTGAAATGGAGACCAACGAGAGAAAAAAAATACCAGTGGTTGTCACGACGTAATGTCCTGACATACACCAGTGCTGCATCGGCCCGCCATCCTCTCCATGTGTCCCGCCGTTAGTGTCGGAAGAGAAAGGGGGAAAACCTGAAGACCACGATAGAGTCCACCTGGGCCGGCAACCAGGGAAGGCCTGCAGTAGGGGGTGGGGAATAAGAGAACTGCTGGAGGCCTGCCAAGCCTCACAGCACCCCCCCCCCCAAGCTAGGGAAAATGCCTCCTGTATAGGGTGTCCCCTAACCCTATACCTGGGAAGAGCCAAATTTCCAATTTTTTAAGCTGTGCAGCCAAGTTATTCATGTGAGTCTTTTCTTTCTTTCTTTCTTTCTGAAGAATGCTTGGCTAGCAAAGCTATAAATTTTCCTCTTACTACCGCTTTTGCTATGTCTCACAAATTCTGATAGCTTGTGTCTCATTGTTGTTTGTTTCCAGGAATCTTTGTTGAAGTGTTGGGCCACACCTAGCAGCACTCAGAAGTTACTTCTGGCTCCGCATTCAGAAATTGCTCTTGGAAGGCTCAGAAAACCAGATGGGATGCTGGGGCCTGAACCTGGGTCAGTGTCAGATTGGCTGTGTAAGCAAATGTGTTATAGCTCTGGCTCTGGTTCCAGGAATCTTTTGATTTCTTCTTTGACCCACTGTTTGCTCAGTAGTGAGCTGTTTAGTTTCCAGATGTTAACGTTTTCTTTGTGTCTATTTGTAATTTACTTCTATTTCTAGTGCATCCCAGTCTGTGAGGATAGCTGACATAATTAAACTCTTGATTTTTTTGAGTTATATTCTATGACCCAGCATTTGGTCTATTGTAGAGAATGTCTCATGGGCATTGGAGAAGCATGCATATTTGGCTTTTTGGGAATGAAAATCTAGACACACACAGACACATATATACATTATATACACATAAATCCTTCTCTCATCCAGTTCTTGTAGAGTTTTAGCCTGATTGATCTATTAAGAAATGATTGAGGGGCTGGAGAGAGAGCATGGAGGTAAAGCGTTTGCCTTTCATGCAGAAGGACGGTGGTGGTTCGAATACGTGCCTGCCAGGAGCGATTTCTGAGCATAGAGCCAGGAGGAACCCCTGAGCACTGCCGGGTATGACCCAAAAACCAAAAACCAAAAAAAAAAAAAAAAAAAATGATTGAATGGTGTTGAAATATCCAAATAATACTGTGTTGATATTGATTCTTAAAGTTTATTAGCAATTATTGTAGGTATTTTGCCAGCCCCTCATTGGGTACACATGTTTAGGAATCTGATTTCTTCCTGATGTACCTACCCCTTGATTATTAAGAAATGACATTCTCTCTGTCTCTTATAACCTTTTGAGCTTTAAGTTTATGTTGTCTGATATTAGTATGGCCACTGAAACCTTTTTTGAGGGAATTGTTTGCTTGAAGGTTGGTCTTTCAACCTTTAACTTTGAATCTATATTTTCTCTGCCTGTTAAATATGTTTCTTGCAGCCAACAGAATGTTAGATTCAATTTTCTAAACCATTTTGCCACTTTGCATCTCTTAATTGGTGCATTTAGTCCACTGACACTGAGAAAGATTATGTCATGAATTTTGTACCATCTTTTTTGTAGAAATTTGGTGTGCTTGTGAGTTTTGTCATCTCTTAAAATTCACCCTTCAGTTCTTTTAAAGTTTGTTTTGAGTCTATGAAATTCCTGAATTGTTTATTCACAAAGCTGTTTATAATTCCTTTAAGTCTGAATGAAAATCTGACTGGGTAAAATATTATTGGTAAGGTGTTTATTTTGTTGAGTTTTTTGTTTGTTTGTTTGTTTGTTTTTGCTAAATCCCACCGCTGCCTCAGGCCCTTGGTAAATCTTCTGTAAATCTTAAGGATGCCCCCTTTTTAGTGATTTATTTGTTCGATCTTGCTGCTGCTAGCATTCTGTCTCTATCTATGGTTTTTATCATTTTGCTTAGGGTGTGTCTTGTAGTATTATAATATAGATCTCCTTTATTTATTTGGGTCTCTAGGATATGGATACATGCACTCTCACTTTGGAAATAGCTCAGTAATGTTATCTGACTTTTATCTCCTCATAAGGTTTTGGGACACAGTGATTGTTTTTTTACTCCTCTTGAATGTATACTAATGTTGAATGTATCCTAATGTTCTCTTGTTGAATTTTTTAAGACTCTTTTTCATTTTCTGCTGCTGTCTGAGGTTTTATGCAGCTTATCTTCAAGCTCATTGATTTCGACCTCAGCCTTCCAGTGAGTTTTTCATTTCACCTACCAAGTTTTTTCAGTTTTGTCATTTCTGTTTGAAGTTTTCCTATTTCTATTCTTATATCCTCCTAAGTTTCATTGCCTATGGTTTCTTTAAGTTCCTTGAACTTCATCAACATTTTTTTTTAAATCCTGATCAAAGGGGTATGTATCTGGTTGAGTCTTCAGAATTATTATCTTTATTCACTAACCATGGTTTGGCTTCTAACACTTTCCTTTCCCACTGTGACTATTGAAGTCTGGTAGTGTTTTGTAGTGTAGTTTAATGACTGGAAGAAATTTGCAGCCATGGAGCAAAGAGGAAGGAGCATAATGTTTTATTCAGAGCACATGATGGGTGCCAAATAGGTGCCACTGTTTGATTCAGTTCTTTGGGACTGTATGACTGGGCAGAGCCCAGCCATAGTGGCTGAAGAGCCCTCCCCTACTTCCGATGCTTTTTCACTCTGGGTACACTGACCGAGATGTAAAAATGATGCTTTGAGTCACAAAAAGCTACCTATTACTACCCTGTCTGCTTGCCTCAAATATTGAAATAATTTATTTTCATTCACAGAAAACTTACAAATAGTAACATTTTTTTCAAGTAAGATCCTGCCAAATCATAGAAAAGGTTTGATTACTATTAATATATAATTTTATACAACAGGTGAAGTCAAAGACAAAAGAATTGTGTTGAGTTAAGAAAGTTAATATATGAATGTTCTCTCTTAAAACTATATTTGTTTACAATGATAATTTTGGAGACAAAGTGCTTAGGGATAAATCCTGGCCTTTTGCTCAAGTAGTATACCCATAGACCATTTTGAGGAGGAAAAATAAGTTGAATTGGCTGCCTGCAACACCAATATCTAAATTTTTGTACTATCTCTTCAGCCCATCAAAGTCCTATTTTAAGGGGTTGGAGTGGTAGTGCAAAAGGTAAGGCCCATACAAGTCTAGGACAGACCACAATTTGATCCCCCAGAATCCCATATGGCCCCCAAGCCAGGTGCAATTTCTGAGCATATAGCCAGGAGTAATTCCTGAGCATCACCGGGTGTTGCCCAAAAACCAAAAAAAAATTATTTTATAGTTGATACATGTTGATAAAATATTTCTCAACATTAAAACATTAAAACTATAATGGCAAAATACATTTTATTGCATGTTTGAACAAAATATTGACTTACAAACACTGATAAGTGTAAAAGGATATTTGAAATTGGAGTTCTTAAAAATCTGGGCCATCTTAGCTACATGCAAGTGATTATAGCCTGAGCCTAACTCCTTATGTCTACAGGAATAAAAACTAAAGTCAAGGACGTAGTGCAGTTCAATTATAATGATATTTCTTAAGGATACATATATAAGTAAGCTTGAATATAATCCATTTCAAACAATGTTTGAAAATATTGTATTGAAGTGAACTTTCAATGTTGTAGAATAATAGTTTTAAAATTATAATTGCAAACACTTCTGAAGTATTTCTTAGAGATAGCTTTGTACTTAGATTATCATTGACATGCAATTATATTGTTTTTATTATGTTTATTTTGTGCTATACCCAACTGTTTTTCCCAATTCTAAAATAAGGGATTACTTCTGGTGGGGTTCCGGGAACTAACAGTATGTGGTTCTGGGGGCGGGAGAGGGTCAAACCTATGTTATCTGCATGCAAGGCAAAGAATTTACTCATACTATCTCTCTTGTACTCATTGTACTATCTCTCTGAATCCTCTAAGCTTTAATTTTTTCTACTAATTTTATTAATACTAATTTATCATGATGTAAAATACTCAATATATATATTTTTTTAATGCTTGGTAGACTCTGAGTGCCACATTTGATGAACAATGCTTGGGAATTACCAGGGCTACACCTAGCCATGCTCAGGGGCCAGTAAAATACACATGAAGTAACAAATTCAGGGGCTTGCATGAGAAAGGAATGTGCCCTACCACTAGAATTATATCTCTCGTTATTTAATTGTATATTCTTTTGTGCTGGATATTTTTTATGTTTCTCTCAAGTTCGGTTCTTTAGTTTTACTATATCTGTAGCCATTCTTTTCTGTACTTGTTTAAATGATATTTAAAATTAATTAAGCACTCTTTCACAAACACTTTTTATGCTATATAATAACTTAGATTAAGTAGAAGCATATAAAATAAGATTTAGTTTGAAACAGTGCTGCATTGTCAATATATTTTAATTCATGTTTAAAGTAGTATAATTCATCAATAGTTTTATAAGCTCCAACATTTTTATTTAAACATTAATCAAGTGAATTAGACACAATAAGCCTGTGTTGAAGCTTATGTGGGTATATTTGGAGATATCTCCAAATTCATTTTCTAATATTTAGTTCTCATGCATTTCTTAAATTTTAGAACATCTTCCACTGCATAATCAATGAAGAAATTTGAATGCTAAAGTTATTCTTTATCTTTTTTTATTTGTCTTCAATGGAGATTAAACAAAAGCAAGAAACTTTAATTCAATACTATATGGTGCCTGAGGTTTTAAATACACAAATGTCAGTAAAATAAAAGTGATGGTTCCTAAAGCAAGTATAATTCAGACATAATGCACATATATATTAAAGCATAAAAGTTAACACCACATGTACAAAATACTACACGGGCCCATTTGTGTCACCACTGATAAATGCACAACTCCTATAGGAGCTGTGGTCTCTTATAAGAGCCCAGGATATGAATTTCAGATATAAAAGAGGTTTAGGTATCGTTGTGGGAATATGGCTTGCATTTCTACTAGAAAATCTAAACTTTCAGAATGGTAAAATTTCATTAGAGAAAACATGTCTAGAATTTCTAATTTTTATAACCTCACATTAATTCCATATTCTTGATTTAGTAAGACATTTTTCCATTATGATTTTTTTTGGTCATTTACTAAATTGTTAGAAAATATTCACTGAAAATTTAGGTGCTGATTAGCCTAGATACTTGAACTACTAGCAAATCAGACTATCATCCTTGTGTTCATGAAACATAGCTATAAACCTTCATAAAACTTACAGACAGTAATATAAGAAAATTATTAGATTAAAAGATGGTAATACAATAGAAAATATTAGCTGGTAGTCCCCATCATAGATGGGCTGAGCAGCACCATATTGCTGAATGGGACCATTTAGGCCGGGTATTGTTGAAACTGGCCCCCAGATCCCTGAGCACTTCTAGAAGTAGGAGCTTCATAAATCACATTATTAAATAGTTTTTTTTAACATGCAGAAAATAACAAGTAAAGTAGAGATAGTATAGCTAGTAAGGTGCTTTCCTGGCAGGCGGCTGACCAATATCAGTTTGATAGTTCACACATATGCTCCCCAAGCACCACCAAGAATGATCCCTGAATACAAATTTAGGAATAGTCCCTGAATACCATTAGTATGCTCTGCTTCCCACCTCTCTCCCTAAAATAAGAGAACAAGTAAGGAAGGTAGGAAGTTGGTATATAAGTTATTTTCATTAAATGGGATATATAAGAAAGTAATATTCTATTATTGACTGCATTGTAAATCATGAAAGGGAGGGGGAAAGGAAAGAGAGATTAGAAGACAGGTAATCAATCCAATTCATAATAATACTTTGATGGAAAGCAAGCCCTAACAAAAGCTCAAAGGGAGAAGCATTCCAGCTATATTTGAGGTTCAGCTTCAATGTAGTTGGAAGGCAATATAAGAGGGGATGAGTAAGATTGGAATTGGTTCAGAAAGTTATCAGAAAATCTTTTGGTAGAGGAAGCTATACGATTTTAAGGAAAGAGTGTAGAAAAAGTTTATATTTTCACAACTCTTTTTATAGGTTTTGTTGAAAAGGAGAGCAAAGAAATGGTATTATACCTGGTGAACTGAGTAGTTAAAAACATTATTTGCTGCACACTATGAGGATGGGGGCAGGTTTTTTTTTATGGAGGATAGGGTTGAAGATAAAAAATAAGAATTTCTTGGAGCCGGAGAGATAGCATGGAGGTAAAGCGTTTGCCTTGCATGTGGAAGGATGGTGGTTCAAATCCCGGCATCCCATATGGGCCCCCGAGCCTGTGAGGAGTGTTTTCTGAGTGTAGAGCCAGGAGTAGCGCCTGAGCGCTGCCGGGTGTGACCCAAAAAACAAACAAAAATTTTCTTAATATGGTCACAAACAGTAGATATGTTCCTATGTAATTCATTTATTTCTGAATTACCCACTCATTTGTTTATGCAACAATTATTTTTTAAGGTTCTGTTATTCATCAGTAATGTGGTAAGCAACAGAGAGATGAAAATGAGTAAAGATACTATTGATTCCTGCCTTAAAACATATTCTTTCTCTACATTATAGGTAGTGTTTATTTTTAGGAAAATGATAACAATGATGGTACTGGTTGATTATGCTGTAAAGATTAAATGTTGAAAACACTTTTACTCAAAATGTTTGTTATACAAATATTAGCAATTAGCCCAAAGGCATCATATACCTACAGGCATTGTTTAAAATAAATGATTGCTATTTTAATCTACAATTCATAATGAATTGTTTTTGTTAATTTTTTTATACTTAAAATTTCATAGATCATTTAGTCTTCCTGAAAGAAGATGGATTAATTACTTCGATAAAATGAGAAGGGATATATACCTCATGCTGATATTTGAGATAATTCATTTTTCTTTCAAATTATTTTTTGAATCATATACCAATATGTGTACATTGTAAAGATTTAAACATTGTAAGAGATATAAAAAATGTTAAAATCTCATCATGAAGTCTTCTATTGAAACTCCAGTTAATTTCCAAGAGAGAAATTCTACTAGCTATTTAATATATAGATTGAGAAATTTTGAATTCATTTAACACATTTGCATATATAGTCTGAGGAATGATTTATGTGTTCATAGACTACTTGAACCTCAGCTCTAATATGTGTGTTCTCTTTAAGAAAACAATTTTCACCATTTCCAAGGCTGAAAAATATAACCTCATTTTCCTTCAATGAAAATTCTACAATTCTTATTATCTGTAGAGAAAAAGAAGACTGGGCAGATAGCTCCTTTCAGTATTTTGGGAATTGGGCCATTTTCATTTCAGGCTGTAGATTACCCAAATCTCTATACCCATTATGAGTAAATGAGTATTTGTTTTTAGGCGGGTGTCACTAGGCATAATTTTTTTCCATTATCTATTTGTATTATAATTATGTTTTATTTGTTTTTGACATAAGAACTTGAGAAATAGTTTTCTTTGGAAATTTACTCTCATTCTGATTAAGAAAAATGTGCCTATCTTAATAGTAATGATGTTAACTTGGAGGTATGAAAATGAAAAGTTTTTTATATATGCACATGATATATAATTGCAAAGGAAGTAAAGGCACCTGCCTTGCAAGTGATCCCTTCTGTCAGCTCTGGCTTGATCCTCGGCACCGAGTATGACCCCAAATACTGCTAGAAGTCGCTCTTGAGCACAGAGCTAAGAAAAGCCTCTAAGCACCACTGAAAACCAATAGTAAAAATAAAACAGTATAAATATTACAAAGAAAATTTTATTTTTGCTTACTAAGACAAATATATATCTATACATATAAAATATACAGTGAAAATTTACAGCTCTAGGTATAGATATGTTATTCATTGAAATGTATATTTTATATTAAAATGATCCAGTTGAGTAACATTACTAATTAAATATGAACAATTTTAATATGTACCTTAGTTATTTGGGGTAGTTTTAAAAACTAATTATAATAAACCTAACAGATTTATTTATACTTTGTTCTGGAAATGCTGCAACAAAAGAAGTAAATCCTGGAAAAAATACTGTTTACAGTGATATAACTGAAGAAATTACCGATCATATTTTTTGCCTTTTCTTAGTATCTCAACATCCCTTTTCCATTTTTTACCATTGAAATTCCTTAAATTTCTTTTCAGTTGGTAAGGGAAAGACTAATGTTAAGTGAGATCATATATCTTTGTGGCTGGAACATAGCAGGTAGGGCAATTTTCCTTGCACACAGCTGACCCAGGTTCTGTCCCGTCTGGTGCCCACCAAGATGCCAGGACTGCAGAGCCAGAGGAAGTAATCCCTAAATATTGCTGGGTGTGGCCCTAAAACAAACAAAAATCTATGTATTTCTTTGCAAATATTTTTCACAGCTTAATTTAGAAGTATTACAGATAAAACAAAATGCACTTAAACCAAAGAATAAAAACGTAATTTGCTTTTTCATATTCTTTTTTTTTTTTTTTTGCATCTTTTTTTTTTATTTTTAAATTATGAGAACAAGGATGCAAAGAAAGAGGACAAGGTAAAGTTACAGTGGAAGGACAATACATAACATAATTCTCAGAAGTCCCCTTGCTGATATCCCAACTTTGAAATTTCATCCAAAGAACATTAAGATTGTAACACACTATAATATTTCTTATCAGCACACAGGGCAATCTAAAGCCATAAAACTTACATAACTCCTTAAACATTACAGGCATAGCATTTTTTTTTACATTTCCATATTCATGCATATTAGCTTAAGTTAACCTCAAATCTTAACTGGGTTCTTTTTAAGGATTAGAGTCAAAGGAGCACAGCAAAAATGGTGTTAGAGTGGCAATTGTTGTTTGCATAGGCCCACCAAAATATGAGGGACATGGAAAGAAATAACCTTGGCCTAAATACAAAAAGACCCGACCCCTGAAGGTTCCTGGCACAAGACCAACTCTAGGCTCCAGGCAAGCTAGATCGTCCAATCCAAGACATTGTCTGTAGTGCCAACACACTTATATTTTTCTGTTGTTGGTATCAAGCTTCTGTATTAAAGATCCTGGTATCTGTATATCCAACATTGAAGTCAGGATGTGGAGCGTCCTCTGGTTTCACCTCACAATCAAAGGGCAATGCAGGGAGCCCTGTCCTGTAAGCAAGTCGTTGTTGTTGTTAAGTCTTCTCAGCGTTAATGGAAGTCTCTTTTGAGCAGGACAATGTCTGAGCAGTGTAGAGTCTTCCTTGGTAGAGGATTGCTTCCAGGTGATGCTATAGACCAGCCTGGATGTTTTGTGGATGGCTTCCCTGGTTCAGGGAAAAGCCCTTTCTTCTGAGGTCTGTGCCAGGTCGTTATGTCAATGTTCAGGGTGTAAGGTCCCTTTGCACTATAAGATTTGTCTGTACCAATCTCTATTAGATAGGCTCTTATTTATATGTATAGTATTTTCCCATTTTAATGTGCCTATGCAAAAAAGAAGCAATGCCACGTGGTGTTCTTGGCGCATATGGGGGTGATAAGAACAATTATGGTTCAATCATAAGCATTAATCTGGGGGATTCTTTCTCTAAGATTCCTTGTTAAACAGCTCAAAAAGAGAAGATGAAAAGTGGTTAGAATCGTCACTATATAAGACAACATTTAGTAAGAATTATAGCTGTCAGAGAAAAAACATAAAATATTCTAAAGAAATACGTGTCCATTTTATGTATCTTGAAACAGTTTGGGGTTGTTACACACAATACACGGCTTTGGTCTGTGATAAGGCTTGTACACTACTGATTAAAAAGAGTAATGTAGATTAGAGATGTTTGGGGGGGATAGAGTAAAGGAATAAAAAAGAGCTTTGTAGGGATGTGGGAAAGGGCACAATACAAAATAAAGATTCTAGATACGTAAAACGTAACATAACAGTAAGGAATACTCTTAATATATGAAGTACGCGCGGGGGCTCGCGCCCCCGCGCGGTTCTGTAGTTTTTGGATGCATAGGGAGGGATTTCTCCCCCCTCCCCCCAGGGCCTGATTAACCAGGCGTGGCCCTGAAGACCCACCAGGTTTGGGGGGATCTTGGTCCCCTGGACTAGGAGTTCAGCCCAGGGGGCCTGTGGCTAGCTGTCCCGCCCAGAGCCCCCAACATACCAGTCAAAGACCCAGAAATCCTGGCATGCGAGTGCCCCTTTTTCATATTCTTAGAGGGAAAGAAATGAAAAGAATCAGAGTGTGTAATGATGACTCACTCTACAAACTTACTACCACAATGACAAATGACATCTTTTGTGTATTTGTAGAAGACTAGGAGTAGGAAGAAAAAAAGGAGGAGTGAAAGGAGGAAGAAGGAAAAAAAGGAGCCGGAGAGATAGCACAGCGGTAGGGCATTTGCCTTGCATGAGGCCGACCCAGGAGGGACCTGGTTCAATTCCCGGCACTCATATGGTCTCTCAGCCTGCCAGGGGTGTTTTCTGAGTGCAGAGCCAGAAGTAAACCCTGAGTACCGCTGGATGTGGCCTAACAACCAATCAATCAAGCGATAAGTAAATAAAGTTAAAAAAAAAAAAGAAGGAAAGAAAGAGAAGAAAAAGGAGGAAGAAGAAAAGGAAGAGGAAGAGAAAGCTACTTCAAGGTGACAATCAGTGGTAAAATACCATTAGGCACAGAAAGTGCTCTTCTTGGCTAATCAGGTTAAAGTTTATTTGGGATTTTAAAATGGAAAATAATTTTGACTAACAATCTGGTTAGTTAACTTGATCCAAATAACACTATATGACTCATATTTAACAACTTAATAAAAATAAGTTGACATGTTGGAGCCAGATTTTGTGACATTGAAATTATCTGCAGAAGAAATACTTAGTCAAATGCAAGACCATATTAGACAGTAAATATATCCTTAAATTATAATTTTATATACAATTGATTTTAACATAAAATAAGTGTTTCTTCTTCTATATTATACTTTTAAACAGCTGATTATATACTCACATTCCTATAGACATATTTTGAAATATATTTACATCACTTAATTTATAATTTTGACTTTATTTTTGAGGGGTGTTCATATCTTCTAGAGCTTTGGGCTTACTTTTAGCTCTGAGCTGATGGATAATTCCTAATGGGGCTCAGGGGACTTTATGAAGTACCGGGGACCAAACTTGGGTTTGTCATATGCCAGGCAACTACCTTACCCTACTCACTGTACAATCTCTTCAGTCTTCCCACTTTGCCTTTCCAAAAGATAACATAAATTTCATAGTCTAATTACATAATAATTAAATCAGTTAAATTAAATCAATATAACTTAACTAAGTTTATATTTACTATATTTAGCACTTATAAGTATAATTTTATTAGCTCTGTCTTAAACACAATTTTGATGATTTATGGTCTTTGTCACATTATTCTAATTAATTGCCAACTGAAAAGCTGATTTGAAATTATTTAAAAACTTCATGGAAAAGGGCATTACAATTTAACTTTTAAGATAGCTAAAATTACTGATTTGAATTCCCTTCTTCAGAATCTAGGTAGCATATGAATTAAAATAATTTTGGAAAGAAAACTTGACAAATAGTGTGTGGCTATAGATTTGTTCTATAGGTTTGATGGAGGAGGACTCCTCAGTGATGTTTAGGAAGTCTGGACTCCAGGATACCTGGACTCCCAGATACACCAATATGGCCACCAGTTTGATACAAGACTCCAAGAATGCAATGTTGTTGGGGCCGTGGTATACCAGGAACATCCAGGCCACTGCAGCAGTGCTGAGAGTCTCCAGTATTTGATCTGGCCTTGCTGAGGTGCCAGGACTTTAACTTAGGTCAGGGACACGGCTAACATGCACTCTAATCATTTCACTATCTCTTGGCTCCTATTTATATAATTTTAGAGTCATGGAGATTAGCAATAACTCAAACAAAAAGATTTTTAAGACATGGCATCAAGCATAAAGAAGAGACATATTATTAATTGCATATATTTTTGTTCATTAAGAGGAAGAATTGTATCTTAGATGATGGTTTTTATTTTTCATTTTTTTGTTTTACTTTCACATATATATTTCTTGTTGGATGATATATTTAATTTTTACAGCCCTACTCTCAGTTCCCTTTTTATATCCTAAGCTTTATGGTAGCTTTCAAACTTTTAAGGTTCCTTCTTCTTTGATTCTTTTAGATCTTTTCTCATGATTGTATTTTTGTTAGTGTTGAGCTTTCTGAAATTAATTTCTTTTTCATGGTTCAATGACTCCTGAAATATCGATTACTTCTTGATACTTTGTTCAGTGTTTTGCATGCGTTGTTTTTTTTCTTTTTTTATCTAGAAGACATTGAGGTATAGAAGATGAAAAAGATTTCCTGTTCTGGCATTATTTTTATTCTAGAGATTAAATTTAATTAATCTGAAAAATTTAAAAAATGTTAATTGCCTAATATTTTATAATCTACATATTTATACATGCAAATATTATTAAGTATATACATATGTAAAACATTTTTTTCATACAAGTATTATATACACATGTAAATATTCTGCTGCATGTATTTCATTTTCTTTGTTTTGATAACACAAGTGTGCTGTGCTCTAAAGGCAGTATTCAAATATTAGTTTAATTTAGAGAATTAGGGTCTTATTCATTTTGTCCTTGCAAAATGCTCAGGTCTCTGCCTGTTATCAAATTATATACAAACATAACTTCTGTGAGCTAATGGAATATTTCAAGAAAAAAATTAATTACAGGCATCAGTACTTAAAAGGTGAAACAATGTTTTCCAAAGCTTTTTTTCTCTGTGCTTTGGTGTCACATATAATACTGGATTTTGTATATATTTTAAAGATCTTGGTTCATAATGTAGATTGTAATTTTATAGAAATTTAATTGCATAACAAGGTATACTAATAGTTGATAGATGTCCTAAAGACAAATGTTGCATGCCAAAATGAGAGTTATAGTTTAGTAAAGATTAAGACAGCAAAATCACCTGCATTTTAGTTTTGAACTGAGCAGATTAAAGGGGTGTATTTATTCCTTCTGAGAAGTCCAAATGGTCCAATGTAATTTACTTAAGATTTGCAATATATTTTGGGTTACTTCCTCTCCTGAAAGGATTCTTTGTAAGTAAACTGCCAAAGCAACCGTATTAGACCCTTCTGATAAAGAATTAAAAAAAATCAATATTAGCTGAAGTGTGTATTTTTCTAAATCAGTATTAGCATGGCAACCAAGAAGTGATTTATAAGCTAAAAGTACAAATTAATCATCAATAGAGTTCTTGGCTCTTGCATTCTAGTTAAGATGGTTAAGAGCTATGGTTCAGAAAAAGTATTTTCAGCTCTCAGTAGCCTAATGATAATAGTATTTGACAATTAGCATGGTTTCTATAAATTGGTTTCTATGTATAAATATATACATATATTTGCAAATGTTCATATTTCATAAATTGCAATAATTTCATTCTTTACAGTACTTATTTAACTATCCACCTGAACTGAAAGATATTCTTTGGAAAAGTAGATATCTTTCCTATGAATTCTATGTAGAGCAAAAATACCCTTCACCACGACCTTTCAGTACTGGTGTTTTTTCATATTCACAGTCTTATAATGTAAGTATCTATCTTTTTGGAATTGAACTGAGACCTCCTTTTCATTTTGTACAAAACCATTAGAATTGAAATAATATTTTATTTCTGGTACAGAGATTTAAATTGGTACCCTAGAAGAGAAAGACATAACTTAATATCAAGTGCCCAGGTTTGGAGTTAAAAAAAAAATGAACAAAAATGTAGGTACAAAAAATGGAATTTATTCGCCAATTTTTGCAGACAACAAATTTAAATATTTGATTTGTGTAATATTTTGTAGATAAACCATGATCTTTTAAAACATTTTATTTTAATCTATTTAAGTATTATTTAAGCTCTAAATAAAAATGTTTATATCGGGGGCCGGGCGGTGGCGCTGGAGGTAAGGTGCCTGCTTGCCTGCGCTAGCCTAGGATGGACCGCGGTTCGATCCCCCGGCGTCCCATATGGTCCCCCAAGCCAGGAGCGACTTCTGAGCGCATAGCCAGGAGTAACCCCTGAGCGTCAAATGGGTGTGGCCCAAAAACCAAAAAAAAAAAAAAATGTTTATATCTGTCGGTGTATAGTTCTGTATTTATTGCAAAATAATACCCATATAAATTAAGAGAAGCAAAAAATGAGAACACCAAAATCATTAGAAAAAGGTGCCTTTTTTATTTTTTTTTATAAATGGGTATTGATTGCACATATTGCACAACTGATATTTGAAAGCTATGGCTACAAATACCTTCACTTTTCTGCAAGCTCACTAAAATTTCGCCTTGCAAATAAAAATAATTGACTAAATTTTTACCTTCCAAATAAAATATTCAATTATTTTTCATGTATATATAAATTTTTTTTTTTTTTTTTGCTTTTTGGGCCACACCTGGTGACACTCAGGGGTTGCTCCTGCATAATCACTCAGAAATTGCTCCTGGCTTGGGGGACCATATGGGATAAAAGGGGATCAAACCGTGATCCGTCCTAGGTTAGCACATTCAAAGCAAGCACCCTACCACTTGTGCCAGTGCCCTGGCCCCTTATATATTAATTTATCAAATCAGCTACAGCTACAGTGTCTGTAGATGAACAGAAAGAAGCAGGCACTGAGTCCCTAACTATTACAAAAGTTCCAGGGGCTGGTGAGGTGGTGCTAGAGGTAAGTTGCCTGCCTTGCAAGTGCTAGCCAAGGAAGGACTGCGGTTTGATCCCCCAGCATCCCATATGGTTCCCCCAAGCCAGAGGCAATTTCTGAGTGCTTAGCCAGGAGTGACCCCTAAGCATCAAATGGGAGTGGCCGAAAAACCAAAAAGAAAAAAAAAGTTCCACAGGCGTATGGAATTCGAGGCAATTTCTTGCTCAGTGGTCTGTAAGGAAGATTAATTAAAATAATTTCTTTGAAATAAGTATTCAATTTTTAAAATAAATCTAAATATTATAGCATCAAATCTTCTGACATGTAAGAGCACAAATTCCTTCTATAAATGTGGGTCCTTCTGAACTTAACTGCACAAGCCTGAGACCAGCACTTAAATACTTTACAAATTGAATTGCACTTGTGTTAGAAACTGATTGATAAAATAAATTACTATATCTTGTAGGTTAAGATTTGAGTTCTGCAATTGTAGCTGTTACAAATTACCTGAAAACCTTTTTATATTGCATTTCTTATGGCTGTATTTTACACTTGCTCTAATAAAAAATTCTATACAAAAATTGTTTGATATTAATAGCAATCATTAACAACTTGATAGATTCTTGTTAAGTATATTTGCAATACATTTAATCTTATTAAACTCAGCCTTGAGTTGTTTCTTCCAAATATTATAGGTCTTTATGAAGCTAGCAATATAAAGAAGAGATTTCAACCATTTTTGGTCAAAAATTAGGTTTAGCTTAATGGATCAATTTTTTTCTTATTAAACTGCGTCTGACCAGTGCCAAGTAATACATTCAGCATTGATCTTTGTCTCACCCTGCTGTAGCCTGTGTTCTCTTTATGTACATGAAAAATAAGGTGCCAAGAATGAAAACAATGACTGTATAATACAAATATAGAATTTTTCTCAGACTTCCTTTCAGCTTATCATTTCAGTGTTATTAATGCCTTGCCTGCTTGCTGCTTTTCAGAAATGTGTTTTTTAAAAGCACATTTATTTCCATAAAGAATGCCGTTTCTGGTATAATTATAAAATATATACACCATCTACTGTACATCAATTGTTTCAGGTACACAGACAAAAAAATATCTGAGCCCTGTTCTTCTGTGCAAATAATCTATTTTAAATGTATAGCTTTCAACTTAATCCATTAACACCAGATATTTGAAGTGTAATGGTTAGAACCAGGCTTCAAGTTGAAAATTGTGTTATTTGGGGCCGGGTAGGTGGCGCTGGAGGTAAGGTGTCTGCCTTGCAAGCGCTAGCCAAGGAAGGACCCCGGTTCGATCCCCCGGCGTCCCATATGGTCCCCCCAAGCCAGGGGCGATTTCTGAGCACATAGCCAGGAGTAACCCCTGAGCGTCAAACGGGTGTGGCCCAAAAACCAAAAAAAAAAAAAAAGAAAATTGTGTTATTTTAGTCAAAATAAAAATATAAGGTCCAAATGGAAACAGCTTTGAATAATTACAGGCCTGCATTGGGCAGATTTAAAGTGATATTCTTGCTTCTTTGAATCTGTCTTTAGGACATTCATAATAATAATAGGAGACTTTAAACAACTTCATATCACCCTCTTTCCTTGTGTTCTTCACTCCAGTAGATTTTCCATGCATCTCTATATAGCATTGACTTTTCTTGGCACTTTGCCTTGCTTTGATTTTGATGGTAGCCTTATGCCCCAAACCAGACATTGGAGAGACACAAGTCTATAAGCAAACGCTGATGCAGGAAATTATCCATACACATTGAAGTGGTGAAACAGGTTTTGGAATTCCAACATGCAAGTCTTCTGCTCCTAAGAAGCAGGTAGCTCAGAGGAGGAAAGCCGGAAACACAGGAGAGTGTTTCCCTGGAAGTTGAGATTTTTATTAGGAAGACCACACCCTGCGATCTAAACACCAAACCAAGATGCTATATTCAAAGGTGTTTCCAACCAATGAATAACAAGGCTTATACTGAGTAGTGTGGCACCCAGTTAATCCTGAACTTTAATAGTTTTTCATGGATTTGTATTGTCCTAATGGAAAAAAAAAAAAGAATTGTAAAGTGGTAGGCAGGGGAGGGTGGAAAGGAAGAGTTATATAAAATGGGAAAGAACTATATTCAACATAAACATTATGTACAATAAGATGGACATTAGCCAGACACAGAGGTGTCCACCATACACAACTCACACATACTCATAAACAGACAATGAAGATTGATCCATAGGTTGCACTTAAAAATCTGACCCAGGTGGAATGGGTGAGAGTGATTAAAAAAATATAAAACCAGTAAATCAGATGGAAAGGTTTTCCAATTCCTATGTAGATCATCCTTGGTGAGGGTAAATTTTGCTGAATAAAAGCTTCCTGGATTAGATTATGCATAGAACATTTTTTAAGCAATCAGAATTTTCAAGTCTTGAATACTAAGCAATATGGTAATGAGCACTGTAAAAGGAGTCTACATCATGAATATCGTCTAATGGGTCTTGAGTATCCAGATTCCTTTTTAAAAGCACTTTTAACTCTCCCTCTCTTTCTTTCCCCTCTCCCCACCCCCAATAGCTTTCCCTCTCTTTGTTCTTTAACTCTATTGTGCTGTCAGATTGTACAATTATTCTTTTATTTTCAGTTATCTGGGATTTCTGGCTGCCTTTACATGTACTTCCTTCAGAAAGAAATTTTTAAGCTTGTTTCTTGTAGAAGCGTGATGAATTTTTATTGCTCATTCAACTATATTCAGAAGAGAGAGAAGAAAATCTCTGTGGCTTAGCTGTTCAGAATGTAAAATTTTCAATTCTATGTCTGTGATAGCCCCAGAAGCCATCCCTACTCTGAGCTGACCTAAGTTATGCTGTTTCTTTTTATGTTGTTTTGGGCTGTAGTTTCCTTCTAGTCTTTCTTTAATTTACTCTAAATTACTTTAAATAAAGTCCCTTTCTTAGTAGGGTTGCTTTTCTGGTTCATCAGAACTCTTAGAGTCCCCACCCCACCCCACCCCAGAGCATAGAGATGGGTGGGAGTGAGAATAACAAATAATAGTTTCTTGCATTTTAGTGGAACTAGAGAAAAAGCAAAGGAAGATTGAGTCTAGAATCAAATTCCAGGGCAAACCTGAACAGAATAGAAAAAGTAGAAACTGAAGCTAAAAGACTGGAGGAGATACAATTATTCATTTAGATGCAAAAGGGTGGGGATTTTAACAAGAACAGTTGAAGTGAGAGAAAAAGATGAAACCAAATTAGATACTGAATTTTGTTTGGCACATTGGCAGAGGTCTTCCTTTAAACCTAGTTTTGCATTCAGGGCAAATACTTTACTTCCTTATTCCCAATCCTGAATATTAAATGCTTTTATTTTTATTGTTTAATTATTTTAGCTCTCCTTACCATTTTATTTATTTATTTTATTTAAACACCATGATTACAATTGTTCATAATACAGTTGTATTTTTTTACAGTTACAAAGTTGTTCATGATTAGAGTTTCAGTCATACAACATACAACAACCTTCACCAGTGCACATTTCCTGCCACCAATGTCCCCAGTTTTACACATGTTCTCCCCCCTGCTTGCCTCTAAGGCATTTTACTTCTCTCTCTCTCTCTCTCTCTCTCTCTCTCTCTCTCTCTCTCTCTCTCTCTCTCTCTCTCTCTCTCATTCTCACTCTCTCTCTCCCTCCCCCCCCTCTCTTATTTGCTGCTCTTGCTTGCTCTCGCTTGCTCTCTTGATAGCTTGCTCACTGTCTCCCTTCCCCCCTTTCAGACACTATGATTTGCAATATTGTTACTGAAGGGGCATCTATCATGCATATCACTTTATCTCCTTTTAGTTCCCAGTTCTTGTTTAATTTTTGAGTCAGCAGGAGAATAATGCTATGTACTAAAACAAAAGCAATTCCTGAAATACCCTGAGAATAGTACACATCTTAATCTTCTTTTTGTCATTTTTTTTTTTCAGTGTGTGTGTATGAGTATGTGTGACACCCAGTCATGGTTTACTCCATGCTCAACTCAAGGATCACTCCTGAGGGGTAGATCAGGGTTCGTCAGGTTCAAGCCCAGGTTGGAATTTTGCCAGGAAACCTTCCTCCCTCTGTGCTATTGCCCCTACAGCTTAATTTATGTGCAGCATCTGGACAGCTAGACAATGTTTAAACATTTTATGTACAATAAAACTACATGTTGTAGTAGTTTATCTACCACAATAAAAAAAAGTTAGGGGCATGTTCGTGAAGTACACATCTTTTCCTTGAAGATGCCTAATTTATTCTATTTGTAATTTTTGTATTACCCACAAAGTAAGTGCAAGGTGATTTATGAAACTCAGGTATTTTTTCATTTATGAAAATCTTAAACATATTCAGAGGCCAGAGGATGAATGAGGATGACACAGTTTCAACCCCTGGTATTCTAACTCTGCCAGGAGTGATTTTGGAGCACAGAGCCAGGAGCAAGCACTGAACATCACCAGATGTAACCCCAAAAGAAAAACAACCAAACAAGATTATTCTAGGGATCAGAAAGATAATACAGGAGATAAGGGACTTGCCTTACACCAGGTTGTGATAAATGCAACTCACAGTCTATGTGGTCCCTCGAGTATCACCAGGACTCATTCCTGAGTACAAAGCAAAAGAATAATTCTGAAGGACCACAGAATGTGGACCACCCTGTCCTTCTACACAAAGAATATTCTAATAGACTCCTTTCGAGAAAATCTATTTCTGTAGATTGTTGATGGAGAATGCTTCTTTTATTTGCCCCATCTCTTTCTGTGTTGTTTCCACTCCCCCAATCTCTTTGTGTTTAGCTTGGTCAATAAATAGATGAAAAGAAAATGCCTGCATAACAAAATGCAAAACGTATTTTGTTTGCCAGTTAATGAATTATTTAGAAAATATCTGGAGAATGATGAAAATATAACCTGTATTTTCAAGACATTAAAAAATTTTTCTAGAGCAGCATGTATATGCTTGTTCCCATTTTGGTTTCTGAATAATCTTATGTATTAAAGTGGCTAGCTTGGTATATGTAGCCCTTAATTTATCTTAAGCCCTATCTTAAATATTAAAAGAGCTATGTACTTCATATGTAGAAAAAAATCAACATAGAATAAACATTGGAAAGCCTAAGTTCAGAAAGAGATAATTTACCCAAGGTCCCACAGGAGATTGGATATAGAAAAGTCTTGATTTATCCATGGAAATTTTTATTTTAGAAATTATCTTCACATTATATGTACAGCAAAAAAAAATCAAAGTTTAGTTTTCAACTAATAAAGGATTACTTTGATAGTACGATTTCTTTAATTAATAGTCTTAATATTACTATATTCATCATTCTTAGTAATTTGCATCAAGTATTAAGGTGGTGGAAATAAGCAATTAATTATTTATCATTCTTCATTATGCACATACTTTGTGAAAACACTTGGTCAATGTTACAGAAACTATAAGTTAGTGGAATGGCTCTTCAAGGACATTGTCTAGCATCTTAATTTAATTTATATTTATCTAAGTTTCTTTATTTTGGTTTGGGGGCGCATGCCTGACTGTGTCAGGCATACATTAGGATTTGTGCTATGGATCACTTTTGACATAGCTTATGGGATCAAATAGAGTGCTGAAGATCAGTTCAAGGGTTGGCTTCTTGCAAGGCAAGTAATTCTAGCTCCTGATTTTAAGCATAGAGCAACTTAAGCTTGTAAGGACACAATGACTTGTTCAGGATAGCCCAATAGAGACTTAGCACTAAGAATAGAAAATTGACCTTTATATATATATATATTATTTAAACACCTTGATTACATACATGATTGTGTTTGGGTTTCAGTCATGTAAAGAACACCACCCATCACCAGTGCAACATTCCCATCACTAATGTCCCAAATCTCCTTTCTCCCCGCCTGACCCCCACCTGTACTCTAGACAGGCTTTCCATTTCCCTCATACATTCTCATTATTAGGACAGTTCAAAATGTAGTTATTTCTCTAACTAAACTCATCATCATCTGAGGTGAGTTGTAACTTCCAGCTCTTTTCTCTTTTGTGTCTGAAAATTAATATTGCAAAAATGTCTTTCATTTTTCTTAAAATCCATAGATGAGTGAGACCACTCTGAGTTTTCTCTCTCTCTCTCTCTCTCTCTCTCTCTCTCTCTCTCTGACTTATTTCACTCAGCATAATAGATTCCGTGTACATCCATGTATAGGATAATTTCATGACTTCATCTCTCCTGACAGCTGCATAATATTCCATTTGTATGGGTCCTCAAACTTTTTAAACAGGGGGACAGTTCACTGTCCTTCAGACTGTTGGAGGGCCAGATTATAGTAAAACAAAAATTATGAACAAATTTCTATGTACACTGCATATATCTTATTTAGAAGTGAAGAAACAAAATGGGAATAAATACAATATGTGGCCCGCGGGCCATAGTGAAGACCCCTGGTAGCTATTAGTCTGTTGAAGGGCATCTTGGTTGTTTCCAGAGTCTTGCTATGGTAAATAGTGCTGCGATGAATATAGGTGTAAGGAAGGAATTTTTGTATTGTATTTTTGTGTTCCTAGGGTATATTCCTAGGAGTGGTATAGCTGGATCGTATGGGAGCTCGATTTCCAGTTTTTGGAGGAATCTCCATATAGCTTTCCATAAAGGTTGAACTAGACAGCATTCCCACCAGCAGTGGATAAGAGTTCCTTTCTCTCCACATCCCCGCCAACACTGTTTATTCTTATTCTTTGTGATGTGTGCCATTCTCTGTGGTGTGAGGTGGTACCTCATAGTTGTTTTGATTTGCATCTCCCTGATGACTAGTGATGTGGAGCATTTTTTAATGTGTCTTTTGGCCATTTGTATTTCTTCTTTGTCAAAGTGTCTGTCCATTTTTTCTCCCCTTAGCCCCTTATCTGATGGGTATTGGGTAAATAGAAGAAATGGACATTAAGAAAACAACCCCATTCACAATAGTGCCACACAAACTCAAATATCTTGGAATCAACTTGACTAAAAATGGGAAGGACCTATACAAAGAAAACTATAAAACTCTGCTCCAAGAAATAAGAGAGGACACGCGGAAATGGAAACACATACCCTGCTCATGGATTGGCAGGATTAACATCATCAAAATGGCAATACTCCCCAAGGCATTATACAGATTTAATGTGATCCCTCTAAAGATACCCATGACATTCTTCAAATAAGTGGATCAGACACTTTTGAAATTCGTTTGGAACAATAAACACTCTAGAATAGCTAGAGCAATCATTGGGAAAAAGAATATGGGAGGAATTACTTTCCCCAACTTTAAACTTTACTACAAAGCAATAGTTATCAAAACAGCATGGTATTGGAATAAGGACAGGCCCTCAGATCAGTGGAATAGGCTTGAATACTCAGAAAATGTTCCCCAGACATACAATCACCTAATTTTTGATAAAGGAGTGAGAAATCCTAAATGGAGCAAAGAAAGCCTCTTCAACAAGTGGTGTTGGCACAACTGGCTAGCCATTTGCAAAAAATTGAACTTAGACCCCCAGCTAACATCATGTATGAAGGTAAAATTCAAATGGAGTAAAGACCTCGATATCAGACCCAAAACCATAAGATATATAGAACAACACGTAGGCAAAAAACTCCAGGACATTGAGACTACAAGCATCTTCAAGGAGAAAACTGCACTCTCCAAGCAAGTGAAAGCAGAGATTAACAGATGGGAATATATTAAGCTGAGAAGCTTCTGCACCTCAAAGGAAATAGCACCCAGGATACAAGAGCCCCCCACTGAGTGGGAGAAACTATTGACCTTTTAAAAAAAAAAAAACCAACTTCTCTGCTAGGTATTAGATTTTTTCTTTATACATCTCTTTCAATTATCACATTGAAAACTTTTTTAAAATCATGAGTTAGATGCCCTAGGGCTTCTGATTGTGCTACCTTAAGCCCTCAAAGAAAGTTAAAATTAGGTTAAAAAAAGTGGAGATATATTCTAAATTCTTGCTATAAAACATAATCTAGGGGCCATCAGCATCTCTAGGCAACTTGTGAGCTAGGCATTTCCAAGCCAGGCCACTCAAAATCCTCAAGATTCTTATGTACTTTGTATGCACACTATAGTTAATCTTTAGATCAACAGAGTAATGAGAGTGAATTTTTTCTTGTTCTTTTCTTATTGATTCTTTTTCCTAACAGAAAAATGCCTCAAAGTAACAAATTGTGAAGATTTGACTTTCTGAAAAAGTAGATCTGAGTAATTGACTTTCAAAAATTATTCTGTTTTAGAACTCTTTATAAGAAACCTTTAAACTCTAAAAATGCTATATATATATGTATATATATATATATAACATATATAATTTATTTCTAAGGTTATAGGAATATTATACAGATTAATATGCTTCCTCTTCATGCTGTCAGCTCCAGTTTGATCACTGGTATCATGCCAGAGCACAGAGCTGGGAGCCCAACACTACCAATGTTACCCAGATATCCCCCCCAAAATTTAAAAAAATGTATATACCTTATATTAGTAGTTATAAATAAATTATGTGTGTGTAAAATATATGTATTGAGTGCTATTTTAAAAATAAACTATTTTGTAGACCTGTTTATAGTGCTGCATGTCTTTCTTTATTTTGAAATTGGAATGGAGGTTTTTGTTTTTGGGCCACACCCAGCAGTGCTCAGGGGTACTCCTGGCTCTGCATTCAAAAATCACTCCTGGCAAGCTAGAGGGACTGTATGGAATGCCAGGGATCGAACCCAGGATAGCTGTGTGCAAGGCAAATGCTCTACCCACTATTTTATCACTCCGATTCCCCTAGTTTAAGTTTTCTAAATTTCAGTATTAAAAATTCAAAAGAGAATCCATTTTATATCAAATAATTTAGAGACAAATAAAGGTGAATACATTCAATAATATATTTATACTCAAGCACATGGTCTATACTGATAAAATATTTTTAGTAATAAATGTACCATTTATACTGAACTTGAAAGTAAATGTAAATGGAGTAGTAATAATATGTTAGGCAGGGCTCTTGCTTTTCATGTAGCCAACGCTATCTCTTAGCACAGAGCCAGGAGAAAACCCTGAGTACCAACCAGTGTTGCACCCAAACAAAAGAAAAATAATAAAGAAAACATTAAAGAGCTAAAGCTGATGCTTTGAAAGTAGGAACCCTGAGTTTGATTCCCAGCACTACACTGTCCCTTCTCCTATATCCCTAGCACCACACACTGAGTGTAGCTGCTGAGCATAGACCGCCCCCCCCACACACACATGGAAGTATAAAGGCTTAACTATATAGCGTACCTCTAGAGCTCTTGACTTATATCAGTGAAATTCTGAGTTTGACTCACAACAACACACACATATATAATATTAAAAAAAGAAAAGTAAACATAAAGTTTGTCCAGTACTCATATATCATTACAAAATGCAAATGAAAATGCTCTCAGTTTACATTCCATGTTATTTGGAAGGAATTAAATTAACAAGAGTTTTAAGATATTTTTGATCCAGATTTTCTTTTATAAAATAATTATTTTTTTAAACACCATATTAAATTGTTCACTATTGAGTGTCAGTCATACAATGTACACCACCCTTTACCACTGCACATTCCTTCCACTAATGTTCCCAGTTTTCTTTTTATCATCCCCCCTGCCTGCCTCTGAGGCGGACATTTTACCTCTCTCTCTCTCTCTCTCTCTCTCTCTCTCTCTCTCTCTCTCTCTCTCTCTCTCTCACACCCCTTTCCTTTTTGACTGTGGTTTGCACAATTGTTAATAAAGGGATACCATGAATATCACTTTATCCCCTTTCTGAACACAGTTTATGTCTAAAGAGTGATCAGTTCCAAATATTATTGTCATAGTGGGAGCTTTTTACTACTCTTTGTGGCAGTGTTCATATCACAAATTGATCCTCTTGGCCTTCATCTTTATTGTCTCTGAATATTATTACCATACTATCTCTTATTTTTTTTATATTCCAAAAATGAGTGAGAATATTCTATATCTATTCCTCTTCCTCTGACTCATTTTACTTGGCAAAATAATCCCCATATTATCTATGTATAAGAAAGTTTTATGAATTCATTTTTCCTATCAGAAAATTTTATTAATTCATTTTCCTAATAGCTGTATAATAATTCTATTGTGTAGATGTAGCACAGTTTCTTTAGACACTCATCTGTTCTTGGGCACATGAGTTGTTTACAGATTCTGGCTATTTAAGTAGTGCTGTGACAAACAGGATGCAGAGGGCTTTCTGCATGGTGTTTCAGGTTTCCACAGGAAACCAAAAACAATCCCTAAGAGTTGCATTGCTGGATCATATGAGAGCTCAATTTCTAGATTTTGAGAAATATCCATATTGTTTTTCAAAAAAGGCCAGACCAGTCTGCATTCCGACCAGCAGTTAGTGAGAGAACGTTTCTTTCTTTATTCGTACAAGCACTGTTTTTTTCTTCTTGGTATTTGTGATGTGTGTCATTCTCTGTGGTGTGAGATAATACCTTATTATTGACTTAATTTGTATTTTCCTGATGATTAGTGATGTGGAAATTTTTTTCATATGCCTTTTGGCCATCTGTATTTCTTCTCTGAGGGAATGCCTATTTATTTTATCTCCCCATTTTGGGATGAGGTTAGATGTTTTTAACTTGCTTAAATCTACTAGTTCTTTGTATATTTTAGATATTAACCTCTTATCAGATGGGTATTGGGTGACTACCATTCCATGGGTAGTCTTTGTATCCTAGTCAACCTTTCTTTTAGTGATCAAGATTTTCTTGTCTTCTAAATTTAGAACCATATATTCAAAATAAAGTCAGTGAGGTGAATGACAAATATCTAACCAATAGCTTAAGACACCACAGAGATTGGCACACATCACAAAGAAAAAGAACAATCAGTGCTGGCGGGGATATGGAGAGAAAGGAACTCTTGTCCACTGCTGGTGGAAATGCTGTCTAGCCCAACCTCTATGGAAAGTGATATGGAGATTCCTCCAAAAACTGGAAATTGAGCTCCCATTCGACCCAGCTATTCCACTCCTAGGGATATTACCCTAGGAACACAAGAATACATTACAAAAATCCCTTCCTCACACTTATATTTATTGCAGCACTATTCACAATAGCCAGGCTCTGGAAACAACCAAGATGCCTTTCAACAGACAAATGGCTAAAGAAACAGTGGTACATATACACAATGGAATATTATGCAGCTGTCAGGAGAGATGAAGTCATGAAATTTTCCTATACATGGATGTACATGGAATCTATTATGCTGAGTGAAATAAATCAGAGGGAGAGAGAAAGATGCAGAATAGTCTCACTCATCTATGGATTTTAAGAAAAAATAAAAGTCATTTTTGCAACAATCTTGAGACAATAAGAGGAGGGCTGGAACTTCCAGCTCACTTCATGAAGCTCACCACAAAGAGTGGTGAGTGCAGTTATAAAAATAACTACACTGCGAACTACAGTTATGTGAATGAATGAGGTAACTGGAAAGCCTGTCTAGAGTACAGGTGGGGGTGGGGTGGGATGGAGGGAGATTTGGAACATTGGTGGTAGGAATGTTGCACTGGTGAAGGGGGGGGTGTTCTTTACATGACTTAAACCTAATCACAATCATATTTGTAATCAAGATATTTAAATAAAGATGTTTAAATAAAGATGTTATAAAAAAAAAAAGAGAGGAGTAAATTTTGAAAACATGGAGAGAGGATAAGACAGGCCTGAGGAGCCAGGTCTTATGTGGCCAGAAGTTCATTATCTGTTCCTTTTATGGTAAACTGTGTACATTATTTTAAAAAACGGTATCAGACTTTTAAGAGACCTATAAATACTTACTGGTATACTGCTTCTGGGAAGCTTTCTGAATACAATAGATTTTTATCCACAAAAGTACAGGAGTCAGGTTTTTTGGTGAATATAGAACTATTCATACAAAAGTCCACGAAAGTCTTTGTTTATTCTACTACTACTTTTCCAAGAAGAACTACCCAGAGTGATGCATATATAAAATAAGGAGAGTAAACTTCATTACCATCATTACAATGATAAGCAAAAACCATGATCACATACTGCATTTACTCCTGCAACTCCTATTTTCCTTTGAGTCATTCTCAGGGTTGAGTGACTGAGATGTCTTCTGAGAGCTTAAAAATAATTTTGAATCTGGAAGTCAGGTGTTTTACCATGAACATGATTGTGACAATGTTTATTTTATCCAATTTTTCAAATAAAAGTGTGATAAATAAGATAAATAAATTCAGTGAAAATAGGAACCCATCAGTGCTCACTTACAATAAGCCATGCTTATATTATAAATCATTATTCCTTGGTGTAGAATTATCATTGAAGACTTAATTAAATCTACTTTAGCAAAGGAATTTCATGTCTTTTAATATTTATCCTATTTTGGATGTCTTTATTAATTTTAATTTTCAGAGAGTTTTTATTTACCTAAAATTTGCATCATTGCCAAATATATCTTACTTAAAAATAATGATTTTACAAATATTTGTTCATCTGTAGAATAAAGCAAAAAATTAAAGAAAGTGTTTTGGATGTGCTCAGGATAATGAGGTTCTCAAAATCTTTGCAGAGAAAAGTTATTCTAAGTCCCAGAGGGTAAATCATGTCTCTTATTATCAGTCTTGGTAGCACCTAATTTTAAACTAGTATGTAGGTGTCTCTCAGCTCAAAATAGAACAAGTGAATCGATAAGAATGAATAGTTTGGGAAGATTTCAACTCCTTCTGCACCCTTTCATTGCACACAGGGCATAGATATATATATCAAGGTCAAGAGTTACTTATAGACATTGTGATATGGGACCAGTAAGCTTTCTCTTGAGTGGCATTCTATTGAAATGTATTTGCAAACACACAGCACTGTAGACAAAGGCAATCCTCTTTACTAATATATTTGCAGTTGCAGAAGAATTGTTCATTCAGGATTCGAATGCAAGCCAAAAGGAGAGAACTGCATTTCAAAATCAAATCAGAACAAAACAAACCTCATGCACCAACTTTATAATTCCCTTGTTCTTTGCTTCCTTTAGATTTTCTTGATTCTAAAATATGTTAAATCCCAAATTACTCCTTCAATTTATCAGCTAGCCACAATCTCATCGAATGGATCCTAATTCCATTGTCAGCACCACTCTCTGCAAGGGATCTTCCTGCTTTAACATAGTACTTAGTTGCCCTGGATACAGCTCCCTGCCTAACTTGGTGGCCCTCACAGAGGGTGCTTTCAGCCTGCAGGCAATGCAAATGAATACAGGAAATATTACATTAATTTCTAGACACTTCAAATAAGAGTTAGAATGAATCCCTAACTAAATTGGTAGGGAGCTGTTAGGTGACTGCCTTTCTGTTCTTGGGTAAGGTGTCTCCCTGTTGATTGACAGGTTGTCTGCAGTTGAGAAGGGAACAGACTGAGAGGTAAAACTTTTTTTTCTCTCTAACTCAGTTTTTCCTTGAATAAGGAAAAGCATCACCAGAGTCATTTAATTATATTTTCTTTGAAAATCCTTCTTTGTTTTGCACACATACAAATGCACACACGTAAAAATAGAGCATACTTATGTGTGAATATTTATATTTGTGTTTCTGTTCATCCACATATCTATATACACATATACCTAAAATCCTTCCACATATATATTTACTCAGACATTTCAATATAATTGAAGTTTGTAAGTGAAACCATCTTAGAAATGCTCTCCGTCTATCCAAATTCTCTTGGCCTACCTTTTCATCCATATCTGCCTCCTTGGAATCAGTATGTGTATTTAGTGAAATCATCATGATGCTTACTAAGAGACAGAGATACATGATCTATATATTAATATCTTCCTGGCTAAGGCAATATAGGTTAAAATCTAGCTCTGCTGTTGACAGTCCATGTGCTCTTGAAGAGATTTCTGAAAACTTCTATGTCTTATCTGTAAAAAGAGAGATAGTAATTGTAACATATCAATTAAGATAGAAGTGAAGAATAAAGTAAATACTAAGCATGATAACATTGGACATAATAAATACCCAATAAATGAGATTTATTTTCTTACATTTTAATTATTTTCTTATTTAAAATTTATTTACTTTTTATGGTTTATGGTCTAGAAAAAGAGGATGTTTAAAATAATTTATTCTAAAAAACAATATAGTAGATATTGACTTATCTCCATGGAACTGGCAAGTTCACCCCAGACTCTCAAACATAAAAGCTTGTTTACTTATCCTTGCTTTTTCTGTATTCTAGTATTATCTTCTATGATGGACCAGTAATACAGTGGATTATGTGTCTGACTATGGATCTGAAAAGTCACATTTTCTATGTAATCTAAGAATTTACCTTATACTGAGAGTCATGTTATGATTTACTGAATTTCTAGCCATGAGGAGACTAGGGGATGCAACAACAGAATAACCATTTGCACATACCTGTCTGTAATTCCACTGACTAGTTTTTAAAATTACCTCTGACAACATATCTAAGACGGTAAAAAGTGTTGATCTTTCCTAAACTGTCTTTATTTAATTAATAGCTTGTTCCTCAAGCATAATTTCACTTACTATTCAAGCTTGTTTGCTGAAATTATTCTCTAATGTGTATTGCATGTGTAAATAATGTCTAAGTTGCATTCTTGATATGTATTAATTCCTCTGGCTCTTGAAGGAGCAGTAAATAAACATACATACAGCAGAGCTTCCATATATATAAATAGGTTGAATAATCAAAGGATATTTTGCTGGATAGTGTTTGGTTCTGAAATAGTTTGAAGAAATTTGATGGTGAATTTATTTATTTATTTATTTATTTATTTATTTATTTATTTTTTGTGGGGGTATACTCAGTGACGCTAGGAAGATACTCCTGGCTATGCACTCAGAAATTGCTCCTGGCTCAGAAGACCATATGGGGTGCCAGGGATTGAACCCAGATCCATCTGGGCAGCTGCTTGCAAGGCAAACACCCTAGCACTGTGCTATTGCTCTGGCCCCTTGATTGTGAATTTAAAGTCAATATTTACTTCAAGATTTCTCTTGTCGTATGTACTTCTCTTGTAATAATTAAGTACTAATAATCATGGAACAATTATTTTCCTTATGTGCTTATTCTACTTTCAACTTCGGTTGTTTTTTATTTATTTATTTATTTATTTATTTATTTATTTATTTATTTATTTTTTTTTTTTTGAAGAAGTAGGTGTGGACCACACCTGGTGAAACTAAGAGGCTCTTTACTCTCTATTTTTGGAGTTTATGTCTATTGTTCTACAGGGGACTATGTGGTTCCAGATGTTGAACCTAGGACACTAGCATACAAAGCCTATATTCATTTGTTTAAGCTATCTCTCTGGCTCATCTCCAGCCTCTTTTTGAGCTGTTTTTCACTCAGAAATTTCTCCCATTTCTTCCATTCCTGTCTCTCCATACACATCATATTTTGTTCTTCAAATTTTGTCCCCATGTCTATTTTGAACATTAAACTTATATACATACACAACCGAAGGCCATATAGTTCTCCTATCTCTATTATCATATTACAAAAGACTTGTGTCAAAATTAATAATGAATTTTTACATAGAAACCCAAATCCAGGCTCCTTTCTGTACTTGTATAATACCACCATTCATCTTTTGCAATGGTGCATAGGACACCATTGCATAAGACACCGTAATACCAACATTCATCTTTTGCAAAATAGAACAATGTGGATATGTGCCAAGATCTCAGGGGCCAGAGAAATAATGCAGTGACTTAAAACACCTGACTTGCAAATGTGTCATCACTAGTTAAAATACCATATGTATCTGTGCCAAGTATAATATTGACAGCTCTGCTTTTTAAGCCTGGCAAAACTTATACCTAGAATCTCTGGTGCCTCAAACAGTTTTCAATCATACCATAGATAGGTATATATACTTAACATAAAGATGTGTAACTATTGATCTGTATCTATAAAGATCTGTGAATGGTATGGTTAAGAAGTGCGGCACTAGATGAGCATATTTGTCATTTTTTGGGGGGGACACCCCTGTGGTACTCAGAAGTTACTTCTGGCTCTGCACTTAGAATTGCTCCTGGCAGGCTTAGGGGACCATATAGCATGCCAGGGATCAAACCTGGGTTCATCCGGGTTGGCCACATGCAAGGCAAATGTCTAACTGCTGTGCTATCGCTCTGGCCCCTAAGATGAGCATATGTGTAAGCACTGTAATTAAAGAAGTGCAAACCTCTATGGACTATCCCTGCAACATGATATGTGGCTCCTGACAAGTGCCACAGGTAAGGAGCATGTATGTAACTCTTGGTTTCTCAGCAACATTATCTATAGTGGAACAAAAGAAATAAAAAAATAAATAAATATTTTCCTTCAAACATTATCCTCATATATATTGCTTCTGAATATCTGATGTATACACTTTTCTCCTTGACTTGCAATGCAGCACTTTTTTTCATACTTGTGGTTCCTTATCAATTACAATCAACAGATAAATGGTTTCCTTGTCTCCATTCTCAATGATCAAACCTTCCAATTTTTGCCCTTTTTGTAAGCAGAAGAATCCCAACCCTATGGCATATATGCTGCTACTGTGCCCATTTATCAGTTAAAAAAAATGAAATGTATAGGACTGGAGTGATAGTACAACTAAAATGAAGGACACTTACCTTGTACAAGGCTGACCTTGAGTTCAATATCTGGCTTCCATATGGTCTCCCCAGCCATGCCAGGTATGATTCCTGAGTGCAGAAGCAGGAGTTGGCCCTGCCTACAACTGGGTGTAACCTGAACATCCCATAAAAAATTAAACAATCTGACAATTTGAGACACATTCACACATTCATTACTTAATAAATTAGTATACTTATCTTCATTTAATAAGATAGTATACATATTTCTGTGTACATTTAAAAGGGACAGAAAATTGGAATAAAAATAATACCGGAGGGGTGGCACTAGAGGTAAGGCATCTGTCTTGCAAGTGCTAGCCTAAGGTGGACTGCGGTTCATCCCCTGGCATCCCATGTGATCCCTCTAAGCCAGGATTGATCTCTGAGCACATAGCCAGGAATAGCCCCTGAACATCAATGGGTGTGGCCCCAAAACAAACAAAACAAAAAACAAAAATAATACTATAATAAGATACCATCACTTATAAAGATAAAGACTTGATTAAAGAAAATACACTCGATGAATACTAAACCTTACATATAGTATTAGAGAGTACCAAAATGTCAGCACCATTAATTTTAAAGTTATTTCCTAACTACAAACATCAAAGTGATGATATTAGCTCAATACAAGTCCTCTCTCAAATATTTACTTATACATGAAGTCAGCAATTAGAGAAGCAAAGCAAAGCATATTTTCACAGTACAGTCTTTGTCTTATGTTCTGTCTTTTATTTAACACCCATTCAAACTATTTTGAGATTTTATATGCCTAGACTCCATCATAAAATTGAATTCAGATATAACCTTTTGTAGTGTGAGGAGATAATGAAATCACCCCAAAGGTCATTTACTTAAGCAATAAGCACTTTAAATTGATCATGATCAGTTAAACTATCAACTCCATGTAACGATTTTTCTCTCCTTTACTTTTTTTTCTTTCAGGACTTACTTGAGCACTAGAATTAGAAGATCAGTTTGTCCCTAGTGTTTAATATCCAATTTTCTACCAATCAAAATACAAGACATGCTCTGTTAGATTTAAGATGCTCTTAAAATGAATTTTATTTTTACAAGTCAAGGTACGATTACCAGTTTTGTTGACTTATCATTATGAGCCATATAAAACCTTAGATAAAAATCTAGAAATGAAATAAAGCTGTATATTTTATTCTAATAATTTGATGTTACGGAAAATTTTGAAAAATGTAAGAATATAGATATGAATATAAATAAAATAAGGACATTTTCAAGTTCATTATTTTTAGTTTATTTGGGGGGGTAGGGGAGTCACACCTGGTGTTGCTCAGGGCTTACTCCTGGTTCTGCCCTCAAAAATCGCCCTTGGCGGGTATGGGAACCATATGGGATGCCTGGAATCGAACCAGGGTCTGTCCTGTGTTGGCCTCATGCAAGACAATGCCTTATTGCTGTGTTATTGCTCTAGCCCCTTTTAGTTTATTTTTAAGCCCAATTTTTATATTTGGTGAGTCAGATTGAATAATATTATTACATAACATCTTAACTATAATGAAATAAAATAATGTCAGAAACTTAAAGAACCAAACTTATATCCTATTATCATTTTACATACATATTATATATAAAGCAAAAAAATCTTTAAAAATGTCTATGAATCATACTACAAAACTTCAGCAAATATTTTCTATTAGCAAATTTCATACAGCTAAAGTTTGACTTTGTTTTATTCTAAGAATAACAGTTATCACATATATATGAGACATCTGTACCTTTCATTCTATATTCACTTTTGGGCTAGTTTACAAGATACAATCTCTTTAAAATATGACAAGAGAAAATAAAGATGTGTGGAAATTTGTTACTTAGTAGCCCTGGCAAAGCAGGGCTTAGGGTTATGGAATTCCAGGATTCAAACCACTGTCCTTCTACTTGCAAGGCAAACGCCCTACATCCATGCTATTTCTCTGGCCCCGACAGCAAAAAATTTTAATAGACCTGTTTGCTTTTGCTTTTTGTCCTTTTTCTTTCAGTATTTCTTTCAAATTTCCCATTACATTTGTCACTGTAGTATTTCATCATACTATGAAAAAAAAAATCAACTCTGACATGATCTTGGAGGCCTTGAATGGTTTGGCTTCTGCCTTCTTTGCTTCTCTTTTTGTGCTCTAACCATATCAACCTCCTGCAGCTGTTGACAAAATAACAAAGAATTCCCCTCAAGGCTTTTGCTCCTAGACTTTCCTAGACTTTCTTTTAACTAAAAGACTTTGTCCTGGAACCCCACCATCCCATTTCTTTGCCTCCCTAGTCACTAGGTTTGTGACTTCATTTATCTAGGTCTTTAATTCCCATATCATCTCCTCTGAGATAGCTTGCTAACCTTCCTATCTGAAATAGATCTCAGCTGCCCTGCAGCTCTACCTACTAACTCTACCTACAGTCAAACTCACAGATCTAATTGCTATCTCAAACAATAGTGGTTAGTAGGTCAGTTATCTAACAATCTCCCTATGCCAACTGTCCCAGAATGTGAATTCAAGAACCACATGGGCCATATAGTCAAGAATGATTGTGGGCCAGATAGTACTGTAATAGGGCATTTGTCTTGCACAGGCCTGACCAGGATCTAATCCCCAGCACCACATATGGTCCTCTGAGATTAGCTAGGAATTATCCTTGAGCACAAAGCCAGGAGTTAGCACTGAATATAGACAGCTCTATTGGGCAAACAAACAAACAGACAAAACCAATATAAAAATATCAACAATAAAACAAACAAAAAAAACAAACAGAAGGGGTCAAGTGCAGGCCAGGAATTCATTTCAGCCCCTGGGCTTGTTTCCCAACTCAGATATTCTATTTTTTAAAAATATTTTACTTGCGAAAGCCTCTTCAACAAGTGGCGTTGGCACAACTGGCTAGCCACTTGCAAAAAAGTGAACTTAGACCCCCAGCTAACATCATTTACGAAGGTAAAATACAAATGGATTAAAGACCTCAATATCAGACCTGATACCATAAGGTATATAGAACAACATGTAGGGAAAACACTCCATGACATCAAAACTAAAGGCATCTTCAATGAGGAAACTGCACTTTCCAAACAAGTGGAAGCAAAGATTAACAGATGGGAATATAAACTAAGAGGCTCTGCACCTCAAAGGAAATAGTGCCCACAGAGCCACCCACTGAGTGGGAGAAACTCTCTTATCCAATACCTATCAGATAAAGGACTAATATCCAAAATATACAAGGCACTGACAGAACTTTACAAGAAAAAACGTCTAATCCCATCAAAAAATGGGGAGAAGAAATGGACAGACACTTTGATAAAGAATGGCCAAAAGACACATGAAAAAATGCTCCACATCACTAATCAGCAGGGAGTTGCAAATCAAAACAACTATGAGGTACCACCTCACACCACAGAGATTGGCACACATCACAAAGAATGAGAACAAGCAGTGTTGGCAGGGACGTGGAGAGAAAAGAACTCTTATCCACTGCTGGTGGGAATGCTGTCTAACTCAACCTTTCTGGAAAGCGATATGGAGATTTCTCCAAAAACTGAAAATTGAGTTCCCATACGATCCAGCTATACCACTCCTAGGAATATACCCTAGGAACACAAAAATACAATACAAAAACCCCTTCCTTACACCTATATTTATTGTAGCACTATTTACCATAGCAAGACTCTGGAAACAACCAAAATGCCCTTCAACAAATGAATGGCTAAAGAAACTGTAGTACATATACACAGTGGAATATTATGCAGCTGTCAGGAGAGATGAAGTCATGAAATTTTTCTATACATGGATGTACATGGAATCTATTATGCTAAGTGAAATAAGTCAGAGAGAGAGAGAGAGAGAGAGAGAGAGAGAGAGAGAGAGAGAGAGAGAGAGAAAGATGCAGAATGGTCTCACTCATCTATGGGTTTTAAGAAAAATGAAAGACATTCTTGCAATAATTTTCAGAGACAAAAGAGAGGAGGGCTGGACGTTACAGCCCACCTCATGAATCTCACCACAAAGAGTGATGAGTTTAGTTAGAGAAATAACTACATTGCGAACTATCCTAACAATGAGAATGTATGAGGGAAATAGAAAGCCTGTCTAGAGTACAGGTGGGGGTCGAGAGGGGAGGAGGGATATTTGGGACATTGGTGGTGAAATGTAGCACTGGTGACGGGGGGTGTCCTCTTATATGAGTGAAACACAACCTCAATCATATTTGTAACCAAGTTGTTTAAATAAAAATATTATTTAAAAATAAAAGTAAAGGGACCGGAGAGATAGCACAGCGGTGTTTGCCTTGCAAGCAGCCGATCCAGGACCAAAGGTGGTTGGTTCGAATCCTGGTGTCCCATATGGTCCCCTGTGCCTGCCAGGAGCTATTTCTGAGCAGACAGCCAGGAGTAACCCCTGAGCACCGCTGGGTGTGACCCAAAAAAAAAAAAAAAAAGTAAAAACAAAAAATATTTTAATTGCATATATTTATTTTTCAGTTGAATATTTATTATTTATCCATTTATATAATATAACATTAAGTGAATAAGTTTACACTGTTCAAATAATTACATCACTGTACATGAAACTTTGAAATAAAAGCAGTTTTTTTAAGTAAATTTTTTTTAATATTGTTTTTGGCAAGGAAGCAACTAGATTTTTATTTTAAAGAGTAGAATAAACAACATAACAAAATAAAATTACTAGGCTTTGAGAAATATTTAATAGCAGAATTTATTAAATAATAATAAGAATCACTGCACATTCTATAGGCATAGTTTATACCAGTGATCTTTGACAAGATCTGTGGACCACTTCCAGTTCGTTGCTGGTCTGCAGATTTAGCCAGGTTAGAAGCCAATGCTCTTCTACTCCCTCTAAATTGCAGGAGCCAGTATACAGATCCTCCAGTATAAAATGATGGAGGAACTCTGGTAATATATGAACAGCAAAAATATGTTTCATAATTCAGAAATAACTTTAGTGTACAATTGAATATCACAATTTTATGTTTTTGGCATGTCATGGTATTCAATTATTTTAATTTATATAAAATTGTTGCTTTTCTTCCTTTATTCTCACATTCTCCAAGTATATCTAGTGGATACTGTTCTAGCAAAGGCTCTGACACACACATATATTATTAATATATGTATTTAATTGTGAATTGCTGTAAATTAGGAATTTTTGAATTGCATGACTACGTGCATCATCTGTTTATAAAAATCAAAGCTATAACAACCTCAGGGAAATGATTTTGACACCCAATTGTATAAATTGTCTACGAACAAAGTTATGTCCTAATTGAGGAAGTATTCCTAGGCACTTCCTCAGAGAAGACGTTTGTTGGAGCTTCTAGAAACCAGTGTGCTCTCTCTAATGTCTGGCTGACTAAAATAATCCTTCTCTTCCTTTTTGAGTTTGTATCCTTCTGTATTTCTTATGATGTTAATAATTAACACAAAGACCACTTCGACAACTAGTTTTAAAAGGTACCCCTGGAAAAATTTGAACTTCTGAAGTGGATGGAAGCATGGGGCCAATTTAGAGAGTTGATGGATTTTAATGAAATATTAACAGTTTTTTTTTTTTAAAAAAAAAGATCTGGGCAGGCTGTCACTTCACAGGGGAGACCTAAATTGGGCTGTGACCTGAGGTCCCTGCTCCTCCTGGCAGCAACATGGTACAGAGAGAGGTGAAGTGATTCTCCTGAAGAGTAAAGAGGGAGGTGGGATTGCAATTTCATTTTTCACTGACATACTTTGTTGGCTGATTAATAGGCTAACTGTAATGTAGGTCTCAGTAGACTGGAATGTTCTGTCACAGGATAAAGAAAGAAGGTGAGGGTGGGAGGAGAGGGGTAAAACAGAATGTGGGATATCTCAGAATTTGGGCCTAGTAAATCCCAATGGCATTTCTAAAGACCTTACCCACTGGCAAATTAAGAATAAAAAATTCGGTGCCATAAACAATTAATTTTGCTAATCATTCAGCCTAAATTGTCACAGTAAAGTGTTGCAGCGTTGACCTGTTTAGACAATATGCCTTAATCCACAGGGGAGTAGTCTCAGTAGATCATGCTTAAGTTAGCTAATTAATATCAAAAGCAGTGTGGAATTGACTAACAGGTAATTTAATCAAAAGATAATTAAAATGATTGAAATTTATAAATTATTATTTAATTAATATTAGTTAATATTATAATTTTCAAAGTCTGAATTATTCTGATTAAAGGGTTCTCTGATAAATACCACTGAAAATTAATTACAAATTAATATAATCTGCTGAACATCCACTTAATGGACTTCCAGCTATTCTTGCCTCTTGTGATAAATAAACATTAGACCCCATACTGCACTCCATCTAGCTGAATGTAATAGGTATTCTGGAAATATTGAAGCCTTTAGATCCTGGAATTTGTAAGGAAATTCACACATATAATAGCACTTTAATGGCAAAAGGGCTGTTTTGTTGTGGACAGGAGGCTATATGACACTGATGCTGGATCAAGACTAAAGCAGGAGCTCTTCTAATCAGTGGCTATTTGACTCCTCAGTGTAGCTCAATCTAATCCTTTCCTAATCTGCTTTAGAGATGCTTCCAGAAAATAGTTGGGCAAGAGTGTGTGAGAGACAATTCTGATATAGAATGCTGCCCTAAATCCTTTTCCTCTTTCTGTATTTACTACAATCCCTGCCTATGGGTAAATTCATTATGAATGGTATAAAAGGATTCACGTAAGTATAATAAGAGAGACAGTGAGCCTCAAATCTTATTGATGAAACTCAACAGCCTATTACAGAGTTGTGTTATATTTGCAGAGAATAGATAGAGATTGGGGATGTGGGATGTAGAAGGAGTTTGTGTGTGTTGAAATGGGGGCACTAAATGTTTTCTCATTTCATCTCTTATCTGCCCTCGGAAAATAAGTTAATGACAAAGCCAGGGAAAATTGTCTTTGTGTTATGTTAGGAAATTGGAAATATTTTCATACTGAAGTGGGCAAGTACACTCAAGAGCCCAGGAACTCTTTATTGCTACTTCTCCCAGTATTTAATTTTTGGTCTATTAAGGGACCTGAAAAGAGGAAATGGAAACCAGAGAGCTGAATCAAAGGCAACTCTCTTTAGCTCTTTAATCTGTGAGGATCTGTTCCATTAACCTTTTCTTATAAACTGAGACTATAAGGCCTATGTCCCTTCTTCTAATTCAAGAGTATAGAGTATCTAGCACTTTGGGGGTAGGTGCCCTGTAAATATAAAATGACTCCTCTCTTATATTTATGAGGCAGTTAGTAAAATGTAACATAGCCTAATCCTATATATAGAAGATTCTGACTGAAGATTTTATACAGTAAGGAAAGATTTACAGCTACCATGAATTTTTCTTTGAATTCCAAAATATCTATCTGAGCTTAAGGTCTCAACGTTTATGCTACAGAGTGTTCTTGGGAATTCGTATTGGAACAGGATCTTGGGACTAGTGCTGAATTGCCTTTGATGAACATATGCTTTTGGTCCTGCTCTCCCTGGAGGCTGTGACTGAAATTGAGGGTTATGGTCTTCATTTTGTTTCAGTCATTTACTATGAACTACTATCAAAAATGCTTTTGCTTAATTGAAGCATTTTGGGGAAACTAATGAAGGAAAAATCTTGTCCCTTAAAAATTGAATCACAGCTGTAGTAGTAGATAAGACTGACATATTCAGTTCTTAGAAAGAGGCAATCAATGTTGAATGCATCAGGTGAGTTCATTTCTTGAGCTCAGCTTTAATAGCTTATAAAGAAGATTGATTAAGTTCTTGTCTGATAGATCAATAGTGGAATGAAACTGAGCTTCCCTCCTTCCCTTCTGGATTCCTGCCCTGCTTAGAGCAAAGAAAAGGCAAATATGTTTTTCTTTCTTACTTGTTATTAATGGGATTTATTATAAATAGCCACAATATTTTTAAGTTACCTTGATTTTCTCTATTGTGTATTATTAAACACATGAGGAAGTCGATTAATTTGTTCAACAAGTCTTTTTTTCTGCTACTATAAATGAATCTAGATGATGATAAAAGTGAGAAAACTAAAACTATAGGGAAGCTTCAAGGATTTAAACCTTGAGATTTCAAATATATTATGGGCTAGTATTAGCTTACACATGTATGAAACACATCTTTGTTGCGTAATTGATGGGCTTAAACAGTATAGTGGGTAGGGTGCTTGCCTTGCATATGAATGACCTGGGTTTGATCCCCTACACCTGCCAGGAGTGATCTCTGAACTGAAAGCTAGGAATAAGTGCTACAATTGTGTGTAGCACCCCCCCCAAATACAAAAAAAAACAAACAAACAAACAAAAAAAAATAACAAAAAAGTTAAGGAGCAATTGTAAGTTTTTTTCAACTTATATGTTTATATTCAAAATTTTTTGTTTTATTCTGTTTTTAATTTGATAGAGTCATGACTGTTGACATTAAACTATAAAGTGTGATGATTAGGTAGGTAGTTATTTAAAGTTTTCCAAAAATTATGAACTTACATTATTCTATGAAAGAAAATGTAAATGCTCAATTTATTTATTTATTTGTTTATTTATTTATTTATTATTTTTAGGCCATACCTGGTTATGCTCAGGGGTTACTCCTGTATCTGCACTAGGAATTACTCCTGGTAATTTAGGGAAGCATATGGGATGCCAGGGATTAAATCTGGGTCTGCTATGTGCAAGGAAAATACCCTACTCATTATACTATTGCTTTGGTCCCTCCCTATCTTATTTTTCATTTCATTTTATTTTTTGGTTTGGGGCCATACCCAGTACTGCTCAGGATTTACACCTAGCAGTGTTTGGGAAAACTCTATGTAGTGCCAGGGATAGAAATGGAATCAGCCACATGTAAAGAGAAGACATAACCTTTGCCTGACTGTCCTTCTAGACCCAAATGCACTATTTTTTAAAAAATGTTATTATATATAAATTTCTTTTTTTGTTGTTTTTTGTTTTTTTGGGTTTTTTTGGTCACACCTGCAGCACTCAGGGGTTACTCCTGGCTCTATGCTATGAAATCACCCCTGGCAGGAACAGGGCACCATATGGGATGCCGGGATTCCAACCACCTTCCTTCTGCATGAGAGGCAAATGCCTTACCTCCATGCTATCTCTCTGGCCCCAATAAATTTCTTTATTTAAGGAGTAGATATTACATAGTTGACATAGCTGATTATAATTTGTTGCCTGGTAAGTGAAACAAAATTATTAAAAAAAAAGAAGAAAAGAAATAACAAAAATGATGAAAGAAAAAAAGAGTACAGCAACAAGAAAATTTGTGAAATTTAGTGTATTTTACATTGAGTTGTTAAATCATTGCCAGAAGGTTTGATAAGCTCTTGTTGCTAACTGAGCATTCTGTTACTTCTTTTATTTATGAATATTATTGAATATGGTGGCTTCAGATAAACATGGATGTCTAAATTCTTGTATTCATATAAAGATGACAGTATTAAAAAATCTGGAAGTGTTCATTTGCATCTATACAGTCCAAGAATTCTAAACACTATAGCTTTTGTGGAGCATGCTTTTAGCGATCAGGGCTTCCAGGAATATGAGAAAGTGGATGTGGGGGGTAGGGTGGAGAGAGTCAGCACTCACTACAGAAAAATCCTGGTAATGTCCTGGACAGGTTGGTGTCTCTGTAGAGAACAGTAGATAAGTAATGAACTGGGAAATTGTCAAAATGGCAATGGTGAATGGTGAGTGCAGAAGAAATGGCATCCTCAGGGCAGGGACTCTCCTTCATAGATTGCCAGCTTCAGCTGCCCAAATGAACTATTTTAATTGCTTTCATAAATTGGACAGACTCCTCAATTAGTAGAATAGTAGACAGAAGAAACTTTTATCATTTACCTGTAAATAAACTCTCTTGTGACTTTCTGGTATTCTAAGAGTTAAGAGATAATGTCTTTTCCAGCGCCACATAATGTTGCATTTGTAATGTGAACTCCTGTTACAGCTCTATCAACTCCTGTGTTGCCTTATAATTACACTGAATGTTTTTTAGCTCTTCTGCTCTATTTAATTTTTTTCACTATTTCACTTTTGGGGAATTTATTTTTCTTTTGCCAGGATCTCATCCCTTCAGTTTCCTTTTCCCATTTACCTGGTCACCATTTACTTTCCCTCATTAGGTACATCACTCTTTATCTTCTATGGAAAGATTTTTTTTATGATATTCTTGGTTTTTTTTTTTGGTATCATAATTCCTTGTACTATACTTTGTATGAGACTTTTATTTGTTTAATTTGCTGAAAATTGCCTATTAGTCTATAGGATAAATCTGGTTATTGTTAACCTTTGCAATATATTAATTGAATAACAGTAAACAGACTTTTAAAATCTACATGCTAAAGAAATATTTGTTTAATAATGAATGAATGTTGATTATGGTTCCTTGGACCATTATTTCAATTAGTCTTAGATGGGCAGAGCAGTAAGTAGTACAGTGGGTAGGAGTTTTTGCCTTGCATGTAGCAACCCTCTTTTTGATCCTCAACATCCCATACTTCCCCCAAACACTGTCAGGGGTGAGGTGTTTTTGCTTCTAAAGAACTTTTAAAACTGTAGAAAGTAAGGAGGTCATTGATTAAAATATGTAAGCCAGTGGTCTTAGTTGCTGAACAACTGCATGATGTATTTGTTCTTAAATAATTTATTTCCTGATGTAATGACTACATGATTAAGTGAAAAGCAGAATCAGAAAATTAGTTTAAAAAGCTGAAGTGCATACTTTTAATGTAGGAGGTTCCTTGAGGACCATTGGGAACATCCCCAAATTAAATTTTGTGTCCCACTGACCATGGAATAGTAGATGTTTTTTAAGCCAGTAGCTGCTGGTGTTTGCCATGTTCTTTGATTTTACCATTCTGGAAGACCATGATGTGGTCTGCATTCTAGATAGTGGACAGGCAATGAGTGATCATAATGCATGAGCAGTCTTCTCTTGCTTTATTCAAGGCTTCCTAGACAATCTATTTACTTTCAGTATCCAGCTAATAGAGGATTTGTGGTTGTTTGATAAGAGCATTAGTCATTAGCAATATTAGTAGTCCTCTGCTTTTGACCTCCTGAGAGATTATTCCCTTTTCTCCTATTTTGTATAAAATTTTTATTTGTTTAATTATTTGAACAGTGACTATGAAACATTATGGGCAATATCTCAATGAAAGGATGTATGTTGGCTGCTTTGGCTGCAATCATAATTTCATCCTTCAATAAAACCCAGCTACTTTTTCTCTAGGCAATTTTCTCAGCAATGCTGCAGTTAAATAGTATGGGCTCCTAGGACACAATTCCAACTTGGACTTTGAGTCATTAGATGTTGAGTTTCTTTGTATTTTTACATTTAGGAGCATTCTTTCAGACAGAAGCAATAAAACCACTTGAAAATCAATGGGTGGGAGCCAAAAAACTAAATAAATAAATGAAAAGCATATACTTAAGCTTGGTAAATATGAATATTTCCCTTTCTGTTAGTGAAAAATTGGGAAGAGTGATATGCATATGCATGGGGGAGAGTTTGGCAGTGGTAATAAGAATGATCATATTTGAGTACTCATGGTAAACGATTAGAAGAAAAAAATTCTAGTACTGTAGAAAAATTGTGGTTTTTTTGTGAATTATTAAATAAAAGGTTTATGATCAATGTCACAGTGAGATTCATACACTTTTACAGAAGATTAGAAATAATTTTACTTTTAAGGGAGAACAATATGCCATCAAGAGTAAAAAGATATCTCAGAGGGGTTCATCTCCTTTTTACATATATAAGCACCCTCTTGTGTAGAAAGGGAAAAGAGAATGAAATATACCAAATGAACAGTTATCTATTGTTGAACATCTTTGCAACTATAGATTATTTAGAGGTTAGATGTAGTTTGTTGAGAATTCAAGGAGCTTTCTAGGTCAGTAAGATTATTCTTTTCCCATCATCTCTTCTCGCAGAGTATGTCACCTGCCATTAACTTTTATTATTGAATATCAAATCAAAATATTAATGCTTATTAAAATTAAATATCAGGAACAGTGATGTTACTTTATTTTAGAAAATTTTAGGGCCAGAGCAATAGCATAGCGGTTAGGTGTTTGCCTTGCACACGGACAACACAGGACAGAACCTCCCACTTCTGGTTTGAATCCTGGCATCACATATGGTCCTGCAAGCCTGCCAGGAGCAACTTCTGAACACAGAACCAGGAGTAACCCTTGAGTGCTGCCGGTTAAGAACCACCCCCCAAAAAATAGTGTTAATACATTACTAACGACCAGATTTAATGACAATGGTGCAGGGGCTGGAGGTAAGGGAATAGGATGAAGAAGGGAACACTACCATAGTGGCGGAGGGAAGTAGAAATTCTAAAGAGGAGGGCCTGCTGGAACTTGGTAAAATGTTATGCTTGAAACTTCATCAATAACAATATTGTAGAGCCTCAAAGGAAAAAGGTGTCTGGCATTGTGATATGATCAAATGTGTGGAAAACAGTGCATTTTGGTAGAGGAAAGTGGATTGTCTCTTTATTTTCAATTCTATTCCAACCCCCAAGCCGCAAATAATAATAAAGCTTCTTAATTTGTGCAGTCAAGTTATCTATGTGGGCACTTTGTTCCTTCCTGATGAATGCTTTTATAGTTTCAAACTTTCATTTTAACACCACCTTTACTGTGTCCCACAAGTTATGATAGCTTATGTCCTCACTCTTGTTTATTTCCAGGAATCTTTTTATTTACTCTCTGGTTTGCACTCTGACTCATTTGTTCCATAGTAAGCTGTTTAATTTTCAGGTGTTTATCTTATTTCTCCAACTCCATTTGTATTTGATATCTATTTTCAGTGTATCTTGGTCTGAAAAGATTGCATGCATGTTTTTTATCCTCTTGACTTTGTGAAGGTTTCTTTTGTAGCTCAGCATGGGTCAAGGACTTTCTATCTTGGAGAATGTTCCATTTGCATTGGAGAAGTATCTGTATATATGACATCCTACATATATTTACTTGCCACTTTCTTTCATTTCATACATTAAAGCCAAGATATCCTTGTTGAATTTTAATCTAGTTTATCTATTAAGAGCTGATAAAGCCTTGTTAGTCTCCAATTCCAAGTATTGTGTTGCTATCAATATCTTAGATTGTTTATTAGCAGTATTTTTAAGTATTTTTCTGGCTTCTTCTTTGGTGCACATAATTTGAGTTATTCCTGATGTACATATACCTAATAAATAAATAAGCCTTTGTTTCTTATAGACATTTGAGCCTGTAGTCTATGTCATCTAATTTTAATATGGACACCCCAGCATTTTTGAGGAGTTGCTTGAAGAATTATCTTCCAAACCTTGACTTTGAGCTTGTGTTTGAACTGAAAATTTTTCTGTTTCTTGTAATATGTAGAATATTGAGTTCAATTTTGTGTTTGGTCACACCTGGTGACACTCAGGGGTTACTCCTGGCTATGTGCTCAGAAATCATTCCTGGCTTGAGGGACCACATGGGGTGCCGGGGTATCAAACTACAGTCCGTCCTAACATAGCTTATGCAAGGCAAATGCCCTACCACTTGTGTCACCACTCTGGCTCCTCAATTTTTTGTTTCTGTTTTTGGGCCACACCCCATGACACTCAGGGTTTACTCCTGGCTATGCACTCAGAAATCGCTCCTGACTTGGGGGACCATATGGGATGCTGGGATATTGAATCATGGTCAGTCCTAGGTTAGCCACATGCAAGCCCTACCACTATGCTACTGCTCTGGCCCTTGAGTTCAAAATTTTTTTTTTTGGTCACATCCGGTGGCACTCAAGGATTACTACTGGCTCTGCACTCAGAATCACTCCTGGCTCAGTGGACCATTTGGGATGCCAGGGATCGAACACTTGTCTGTCCTGAGTCAGCTTTATGCAAGGCAAATGCTCTACAGTTTTGCTATTTCAGGCCCCTTGATTTCAATTTTCTAATCTATCCTTCTCTGTATGTCTTGTTGTTGTTGTTGTTGTTGTAGTAGTAATTTGGCCCACACCTGGTGGTGATCAGGGGTTATTCCTGACAATGCACTTAGAAATTACTTGTGAAAGCTTTAGAGACCATATTGGATTCCAGAGATGGAAGCTGGGTCAGCTGCATACAAGGCAAATGCCTTAAATTACTGTAAGATAAAAATAAAAAAAGTTGTTTATTATTGAGTTTCATATAATGTTCCCACACCCATCTCTTTACCAGTGTTCATTTTCCATCATCAATGTCCCCTATTTTCCTCCAGTCCTTCCCACTTCCTTTGCCTGTCTCTATGGCAAATACTTTTCAATAAAAAAATTCTTCCTCACTCTCTATTTCTTCCTAAGATAGCTAAAATGCAAATGTTATTTCTTTTAGCTATGTTTCTTAGGTCCCTTATGTCTCTTATGTTTTCTTTATTTTCATTGGTTTCTTTTCGTTCTTGAATTTTTTTCATCATTTCATGTACCTTTATTTATTTATTTATTTATTTTTGGTGTTTGTGTCACACCTGGCAGCGCTCAGGGTTTACTCCTAGCTCTATGCTTAGAAATTGCTCCTGGCAGGCTCAGGGAACCATATGGGATGCTGGGATTCGAACAACCGTCCTTCTGCATGTAAGGCAAACATCCCACCTCCATGCTAACTCTTTGGCCCCTCATGTATATTATTTTAAGCATGCTGACTCACTTCTCAGCTTCTTTCATTCTGCTGCTGAGTCACTCTATTTTATTTATTTATTTATTTATTTATTTATTTATTTATTTATTTACTTACTTATTTATTTATTTTTGAGCCACACCAGGCAGTGCACATGGGTTACTCCTGGCTATCTGCTCAGAAATAGCTCCTGGCAGGCATGGGGGACCATATGAGACGCTGGGATTAGAACCAATCACCAATCCTGGATCAGTTGCTTGCAAGGCAAATGTCGCTGTGCTATCTCTCCGGACCCTCTATTTTATTTTTTAGTTCACCTGATATGTTCTTTAATTCAGTATTTTCTGATAAGAGTTTCTTATACTTTCTCTTTCCTTGTTGTAACTCTCTTCTATTGCTTTCCTCAGATCAGCGAGCTACTTTTTCATTGCTACTTTTAAGGTCTCATTAGGTTTGTTAGAACTCTTTTATGTCTTGGGTCATTTCTGAACTTATGTCTTTGTACATTAATTCTGGTCAATTTCTCTGCCTCATTGTGTCTTGTTCTATGTAAGGGTTAGGAGCAAGAGTGTGGTTAAGGACAGATTGAATGGTAGCTTGTTGATCACATTAATTAATTCTACATAGAGAACATAGCTCTGTGTTTATATCTCTTATATGAATCTATTGTTTCTACTTAAGCTACTGGATAGCCAAGCTAGCAATAGTTATTTGTATTCCTAAGGCTGTATAGACCAGTGTCACATCTTAGAATTTATAGTTACTGGTGACCAGAATTTGCAGGCTGTGCTGTCATGATCATAAAAGTTTAGGTAGCAAAAAGAAGCTCATGACTAGGAAAACCTGATAGAAGTATAATACCCAGCACATCCGGTATCTGCTAGGATATTTGTGTTTGCTGTTATCTGACAGTCTCTACTATATTGCTATGCTCATGCTGGCCTGGAAAGACTAATCTCACACTAAATTTGAACAGTTATTCAAATAAGAGGTGAATATAGTCCTATATTGCATTGGCATCTTTGTTACGTGTTTTTTTCTAGTTTAGGCAAGTTCTTTCTTACTCTAGGCATTTATTTCCTGCCTTTATCAGTCAGATGGATATTGGGAGGGGCTAGATTTTTTTTATTTTATTTTTTTATGTGGGGTAGGCAGATCTCTTTATGCCTATCACTCTCCATGCTCAGCTTGGAATGACATAATTTGCCCTCAGGCTTCTATGTTTGAAAAGATTGGAGAATTTAAACTTCCTGCTGTTGACTTGTATATTCCTAATGGATTGGCCCCTTGGTCAATAAATAAAATGTATCTTTCTCCCTTACTCCTTTTTGGTTGAAAGTGTATTTTCTCTCATGTGAAAATAGCAGTCTCTTCCCATTTCTCTGCATTAATAATTTGTAATACTTTGTTCCAGCCTTTCACTCTGATCCTGTGTATGTCTTTATATCTGATGTTACATTCATTTATGCTTAGTATAGATTGATCTTGCTTTTTATACATATAGTCTATTTGTTTCTTTTGCTCACATTTATGGTCATTATTAATATATAGTTCTACTTACTGCATAATGCTTTTTTGGAGTTGTTTTAAAATTTTTTTAGCTGCCTTTGTCATTTGGATTGTTTTCCCCAGTAATTCTCTCCATTTATTCTTTTTTTTTTTTTTTTTTTTTTTTTTTTGGTTTTTGGGTCACACTGGGCAGCACTCAGAAATATCTCCTGGCAGGCACGGGGGACCATATGGGATGCCGGAATTTGAACCAACCACCTTAGGTCCTGGATCAGCTGCTTGCAAGGCAAATGCCACTGTGCTATCTCTCTCCGGCCCCCATTTATTCATTTATTCATTTTTACTTACAATTTTTTTCCTTTCCAGAATTCCTTTTGTGGTTACCATAAGGTCTGTATCAAATTTCTTTCTATATCAATATTAGTATTTTTATGCTATTATTAACTCACTATTTGACATTATTTGTGAATTGGGTTCTTTTTTTTTTTTTTTTTTTTTTTGGTTTTTGGGGCACATCTGGTGACACTCAGGGGTTCTTCTGGCTCTCTTCTAAGAAATCTCTCCTGGCTTAGGGGACCATATGTGATGTGGGGATCAAACCCAGGAGTTGAAACAGGGTTAGTCACGTGCAAGGCAAACACCCTACTGCTGTACTATCTAGCACCTGAGTACCTGAGTTCTTTTTTTTTTTCTCTGATTTTGTGTCTTGTCTCAGACCACTGTTACTTGTGTCTATTATACTATTTTTCTAATTAACACTTGCTTCAAGAATTCAGAATTTCTTTAATTTCTTCTTTTTATGTAGAAACTGCCCTTTCAAGAGACAATAGTTGAGGCACTTGCTTTGCACTCAGCTGGCCTGGGTTTGATTTCCAGCATCATATTTAGTTCCCTTAGCATCGCTAGCATCATCATTGAGCACAGAAGCAGGAAATAAGTAAACCCTGAATATCATGAGGTGTGCCTGCCTTCAAAACACAAAAAAGAAGAAATATTTTTATAAGAGCACATTTGATGCTAGTAAGTTTTATTAACTTTAAGGCACAGAGCAGGCAAGTCATTTGCCTTGCACACAGCTGACCCTATCTCAATTCCTGGCATCCCATATTGTATTCTGAGAACTCCAGAAGTGATTTTTGACTATAGAGCCAGAAAGCAAATTAAAAAAAATCTTATTAACTTTAATATGTATCTGAATAAGCCTTTCTGTCTTAATAACTCGAATACTAATTTTTCCTTGTAAATGTTCTTGGCTAGCAGTTTTTGTCTTTCAGTAGTGTAAACATGTCATTCACTTTCTTCTAGCCATTTCACTCTCCTAGTCTCTGCTAAGTCTAGTAAAAAAACAGAGTTGTATCTGTAGATAATTTTTCCCCCTTGAGGTTAAAATTTTTTCTTCATCATTGAATTTTGATGGTTTACATTGACATGAAAGGGTAAATGGCTGTTTGTTTTCCTAATAAGAACCTCCCAGCATTTCTTAGTGGGCATGGGAGTTGGTTTGGTGCTTTGGTCCCTCAATGTAGTGTTGCTCAAGACCTGCAGTGCTGGGTTTACCAGGGTTACCAAAGCAGCATTTAAGGGGCACAATAGACTCAGTACTCTCATAGGGGGAATGTGTACTTCAGGGGATCAGACAATGTCTCTTCTATGTAAAGTATGTAAATTCTATCTTTGATCCCTTATTTATCATTTTTGATTTAGAAATTTAAGTTTCTTCTTAACTTCATGGACATCTCTAGTTAATTCTTCTTTTGGTGTTGGAAATTTCTCAGTTATTATTTACTTGCTTATGGTCCCTTTTCATTTTCTAGAATCTTCATAATTCTGATACTTAGATTTCTAATAAAATCTAAAGTTTCTTTTATAGTTTTTTCAATCAAAATTTATTATCTCTATTTTTTTTTTAATAATGATCTACCCTTTATTGAAAGCTCACATTATTTTTTTGTTTTTTTTTTTGGGGGGGGTGGGGGGTTTTCAGGCCACACCCGTTTGATGCTCAGGGGTTATTCCTGGCTAAGCGCTCAGAAATTGCCCCTGGCTTGGGGGGACCATATGGGACGCCGGGGGATCGAACCGTGGTCCTTTCCTTGGCTAGCGCTCGCAATGCAGACACCTTGCCTCTAGCGCCACCTCGCCGGCCCCTATTATCTCTATTTTCTTTTCCCCAATATACCCCCTGAAATCTGCATTAATCTGTTATTTATGTTGTTATCTTTTTTTTTTTTTTTCATTTTCTTGATTTTGCTTTTATTTTTTGTTTGGGGGCACACCCTGTGCCACTCAGGGGTTACTCCTGGCTCTACACTCAGAAACTATTTCTGGCAGGCTTGGGGGAGCATATGGGATCTACGCCTAACTCCTATGCTATCTTCCTGTCCATTTTTATTTATTTTAAAAATAATTGTACTAGCCATTAGTAGTTACCGTTTTTTGAAATATCTATGTTTTTCTATTTTTAGTGGGTGGTATACCATTTTTATAAATTCACATAAACATCACTTAAAATTAGCCATTAAATTAAATAACTTACATTTAGTGCATTCACACATTGTGCAGTCATATTTCTTTCTATTTCAAAATATTTTTATTGCCCTGAAAAAAAAACTTTTGCCTATAGACAGCTATTTCCCAATTCTGCCACCCCACAGCCTCTGGCAACCACCAACCTGTTTTCTGTCACTATGGATTACCCATTATGATTATTTCAAATAAATGGAATTATACAATATGTGACCTTTTGTGTCTGGTTTCTTTCACTTAGTTTAATGTTTTCAAGTAACACCAACCTGAGTGATATATCTTTTGTTATTAATTTGAAAAGCTACTGTAGTTTCAAAACTTTAAAACTTTTGTTATTGGATTGCAAAATATGAAAATATTACCTTCCAGTGGTTTTTAAAATAACATTATTTGTCAAACAGAAGTCTGTAATTTTCCATATTCAGATATATTTAAATTTTTTAATCTCTGTGTTGGACATTCAGTTATCTAAATTTGCTTCTGATGTTTTTATTGACTTCACTTTATGTTAATATTTTTAAAAGTGAACTTTAGTATATCATTTTGTTCATGGAAATAGCCATTGATATCATTGCTTTGTTTTAAAGAAATAATCTTTTATCACTTGATGGAAATTGCATCTTTTTGTATTTTAAATTTCTGCCATTGACTTTTTTTGGTTTCTCTAAAATGTTCTAGTGCTCTCTCAATTTTTCTTATATCATATTCTTTTGAGTATAATAATTATATTGTTTATTGTTTTATTTCCCTGGAAAATTATTTATTTAGTATTAATATGCTTTTTGTTGTTGATAAGAAAAATTACATTTTCCCCAACTTTAGATCTTACAAGGCAACAAACTTAACAATTCATTCTGAAATAAGTGAATATAAAAATTACTCAGGTTTTTCTTTCTAAATACGTACACTTTAATGTTTAGAAAGAAGAGATTGCTACTTGACTTTGCCCAATATAGGGAAAATATAGAGATAATTTCCTTCCCCTCAAGTTTTATAATAAATCACAGATGTCCTACTTGGATCCAGGATACTGCATTAATCTGTATGTTTGAATGTAGGTATAGAGAGTTGTACAAGATTTCCTTGGAAAAGTTATATGGCATTTGTTTATCAGCAACTCTTTGCTAGAAATATATTTCTGCATGGCTTTTTTTTCTCTTGTTAGTAAAGAACATTGAACTCTATTCATATAAAATTTTTAGGTAAGCCTTGTTTAGCCATTACTGAAGAACACCTAGGAAAGAAAGCATTAGTTGTTCTAATTGTGGGGAAAAATTAGATTTAACTTCACTTGAAGAGACATAATATTCAGCTTTGAAACCACAGTATATTTGGATAAATAAAAATATTACTATATCTAGATACAATTTCAAAGCAACATTTAAACACATAGACCTGTAGTAACATACTTTTGTATAACAATATTATTATAGTTTAGATATTGTTTTTCTAAAATTATTATATTAGATCATTCCATCAACATTGTCAACCATTTCCAGTATCTATTAAGACTTTAAATTTATTGTTATAAAAATAAATTGTTAAGTTAGACAATATCAAAAACACTTAAAAAAGATGATTTATCTGTTTCTAGATATCATCTTCTTCAGTGGAGTTGTCTTTATCTATCATTCTTCAATGGAGCTTTCTTTATCTCTCAGGACCAAAATTATGGAGCATCTTTCTTCACAACTTCTCACCCAATGTAGCTAAATAGTTTGGTTGGTATTGGCATTACATAGTATTAATTGTACTTGGTGCTGAAGATGAAATATCAAGTAAAATCTCTACAGTCTCTGCCCTTGAAAATTTGTCATATGAGTATATTTTTATAAGGAGTAAATATAGAGCAGAGGAGATAAGAAAATATACACAAAGAACTAGAATTGTAATGAATATGACAACATACTGATGTATGTTATACAAATATTTGAATTGACTTAGTAAATAGCAAAATAAATTTTTCTAAAAATGACTGCTCTTCTGAGTATAAAATAATTTATGAGAAAGCAATTAAGAAAGAATAAAAGCCCAAGACAGAAAGAAAGGTAAGTATGGATTGAGAACATGGATCTAATGACCACATGAACTAATGACCCTGAGAGTGACCCCTGTATTTTAAGCACCGATGATAAAGACCTCCACATCATTGTAGCAGCTATAATGACAAAAAATAAAGCAAGTAGAATCCTAAAATCTAGAGTAGAGGATGAATATGAATAACAAAGTTAGACTAAAATAAAGCCAGAGTAAGTTGGAACAAAATTCTGCAGTTCCATAGACCAAAATAAAAAATTTTGGAAATTTTCTCTGGAGCAGTGAGAAACTCCAGGGAAGCATGCTTATTATTTGAGTTTTGAGTAGAGATAAGAAATTAAACAGCTTGAAAACTCTTGACATTTTGGGAAATGAATCATCAGCAAAGCACATGACTTGCATGCACTGGAACCTGGATTTGATCTCCTTTGGGAGGGTAGAAAAGCCATTGATAGAGTTGTGGTGGAAATTATGGTAATTTGGGAAGGGAGTTAGATATTGATAGTAAAAATGAAAAATGGAAAAGAAATGAGTAGCATTTAAGAAATACAATTATCAGGTCTTGGCACTTCAGACATGGTGTTTCGATGTCAACAACTATTACCTAAGTGTTGGAGAGAGTGCAGGGGTAGAAGTAGAATGACTTGCAACCAACCCTGGTTTGATCTTGGTCAAACCATATGGTCCCTAAAACATAGCCAAGAGTGACCCCTAAGCACAGAGCCAGGAATAATTTCTGAGCACCACTGGCTGTGTTCCCTACTCAAATTAAAAATTAAAAACCTAGGGGCCAGAGCGGTGGTGCAGGGCGTGAGGGGTCTGACTTGCACATGCTAGTCTAGAAAGGACCACGGTTCAATCCCCTAGTGTCCCATATGGTCCCCCAAGCACGGAGCGATTTCTGAGCACATAGCCTGAGCATCACCGAGTGTGGCCCCCAAACAAACAAAAAAAATAAAATAAATAACTAATCCCTTAATCTTGACTTGGCTTTGAAGAAAAGATTAAAGGTTAGATCAATGGCTATTGGACTTTTTTTTTTGGCCCTTTTGTAATCTGGCCCTTTTATCACTCCCTCTTTTTAAAGAAGGAAGGGGAATTTTTCTAATAGAAATTAAAATTATGACACACCAAACATTTGCTTTCACTAAAGAAGTCTACAGTTAAATGGGCTGAAGTAACTATGATACACTACAGTAATAAGACTAAGGTCCTGCCCTCAACTAATTATTGTACACTTACATGTTTGCTCATATTATTTATTCTTCTATATATAAAGTAATTAATTTATTTGCCAAGGAGGCATAATTTCACTTAGTCTATAAGTCTAGATAGAGCTGATCTGTATCTTCTAAGCATAAATCCATTTTTGTCTCTTTAATAAGTGTATTAATTTACATTGGCTAATGGTGTAACTATGCTAATTAATAGTATGTAATAATAGTATTCTTATATTCTTAACCACCTCCTTATTTCAGTAATCTTAAATCTTGTTATTTTCCCCCAAAAGAGCAGAACTTATGATTCTCTGTAATTATTTTTGTCTATAAAATATAGTTTAACTTCCATTATTTTATTTCTGCCTCATCTAGTTAGCAAAACTTTGCATGACAATAGAGATTTTAGTTATTTTGGGAAAAATTGAACACTTGCATGATTTTTTAAATATGGACTTGTGTTTTTTTTCTAGATCTTTTACTTCTGGAAGAGTACATGCAACTTTTAATGATCAAGAGAAAGTTAGTGTTGCCTTTTCTAACAATACCATGCTAGAGAATTATAGAGAAGTGCTTAAAGTTAATAATTAAAATTCTATTTAAAAACTATGATGAACATTGCAGATTCAGTGACTTTGAAGTAAAATATTTCAATTCTTGAAAATTGACCAAATATTCATAAAATTATTTTTTCTATAATAATGAATTATTAATTTTCTTATAAACAGAATATAACTAACTAGCTTCCCTTTAAACCCAGGTCAACCATAATTATACTTTTGCCTTGAGAAACAAAGGTGAATCAGGAACATCTGGAGCCTTGACTGGAACAAGAGGATGATAACTTATAGTCATTCCAGGCTTAATTAGACTGCTCTATAAAATTCTAAACTCAGTAACAGAGCATTTAATAATTCACAAAATATTGCTTTGCTCAATAGTTCACTTATGATGAAATCCCCAAATTTAAACAAAAGCTAAAGAAAAAGTTTTAGACTAGCAAAGTCAGGTCTAGTGAGTAAAACAGACAGTCAAAACAGTTGGAATGTAAGTTACATTATATTACTATTAGAATCTTTTTTTTTTTTTGAAAGAGATAAGACATTTTATTTTATTTTTTTTTATTTAAACACCTTGATTACATACATGATTGTGTTTGGGTTTCAGTCATAAAAGGAACACCACCCATCACCAGTGCAACATTCCCATCACCCAAGTCCCAAATCTCCCTCCTCCCCACCCAACCCCCGCCTGTACCCTAAACAGGCTCTACATTTCCCTCATACATTCTCAATATTAGGACAGTTCAAAATGTAGTTATTTCTCTAACTAAACTCATCACTCTTTGTGGTGAGCTTCCTGAGGTGAGCTGGAACTTCCAGCTCTTTTCTCTTTTGTGTCTGAAATTTATTATTGCAAGAATGTCTTTCATTTTTCTTAAAACCCATAGATGAGTGAGACCATTCTGCGTTTTTCTCTCTCTCTCTGACTTATTTCACTCAGCATAATAGATTCTGTGTACATCCATGTATAGGAAAATTTCATGACTTCATCCCTCCTGACAGCTGCATAATATTCCATTGTGTATATGTACCACAGTTTCTTTAGCCATTCGTCTGTTGAAGGGCATCTTGGTTGTTTCCAGAGTCTTGCTATGGTAAATAGTGCTGCAATGAATATAGGTGTAAGGAAGGGATTTTTGTATTGTATTTTTGTGTTCTTAGGGTATATTCCTAGGAGTGGTATAGCTGGATCGTATGGGAGCTCGATTTCCAGTTTTTGGAGGAATCTCCATATTGCTTTCCATAAAGGTTGAACTAGACGGCATTCCCACCAGCAGTAGATAAGGGTTCCTTTCTCTCCACATCCCCGCCAGCACTGTTTGTTCTCTTTTTTTTTTTTTTTTTGGTTTTTGGGCCACACCCAGTACCGCTCAGGGGTTACTCCTGGCTATGCGCTCAGAAGTCGCTCCTGGCTTGGGGGACCATATGGGACACCGGGGGATCGAACCGCGGTCCATCCAAGGCTAGCGCAGACAAGGCAGGCACCTTACCTCTAGCACCACCACCCGGCCCCAATGTTTGTTCTCATTCTTTGTGATGTATGCCATTCTCTGTGGTGTGAGGTGGTATCTCATTGTTGTTTTGATTTGCATCTCTCTGATGATTAGTGATGTGGAGCATTTCTTCATGTGTCTTTTGGCCATTTGTATTTCTTCTTTGTCAAAGTGTCTGTTCATTTCTTCTCCCCATTTTTTGATGGGATTAGATGTTTTTTTCTTGTAAATTTCTATCAGTGCCTTGTATATTTTGGAGATTAGCCCTTTGTCTGATGGGTATTGGGTGAATAGATTCTCCCACTCAGTGGGTGGCTCTTGAATCCTGGGCACTATTTCCTTTGAGGTGCAGAAGCTTCTCAACTTAATATATTCCCATCTGTTAATCTCTGTTTTCACTTGCTTGGAGAGTGCAGTTTCCTCCTTGAAGATGCCTGAAGTCTCAAATTCCTGGAGAGTTTTGCCTATGTGTTGTTCTATATATCTTATGGTTTGGGGTCGGATATCGAGGTCTTTAATCCATTTGGATTTTACCTTCGTACATGATGTTAGCTGGGGGTCTAAGTTCAATTTTTTGCAAGTGGCTATCCAATTGTGCCAACACCACTTGTTGAAGAGGCTTTCCCTGCTCCATTTAGGATTTCCTGCTCCTTTATCAAAAATTAGGTGATTGTATGTCTGGGGAACATTTTCTGAGTATTCAAGCCTATTCCACTGATCTGAGGGTCTGTCCTTATTCCAATACCATGCTGTTTTGATAACTATTGCTTTGTAGTAAAGTTTAAAGTTGGGGAAAGTAATTCCTCCCATATTCTTTTTCCCAATGATTGCTTTAGCTATTCTAGGGTGATTATTGTTCCAAACAAATTTCAAAAGTGCCTGATCTACCTCTTTGAAGAATGTCATAGGTATCTTTAGAGGGATAGCATTGAATCTGTATAACGCCTTGGGGAGTATTGCCATTTTGATGATGTTAATCCTGCCAATCCATGAGCAGGGTATGTGTTTCCATTTCCGCGTGTCCTCTCTTATTTCTTGGAGCAGAGTTTTATAGTTTTCTTTGTATAGGTCTTTCACATTTTTAGTCAAGTTGATTCCAAGATATTTGAGTTTGTGTGGCACTATTGTGAATGGGGTTGTTTTCTTAATGTCTATTTCTTCCTTATTACTATTGGTGTATAGAAAGGCCATTGATTTTTGTGTGTTAATTTTGTAGCCTGCCACCTTGCTATATGAGTCTATTGTTTCTAGAAGCTTTTTGGTAGAGTCTTTAGGGTTTTCTAAGTAGAGCATCATGTCATCTGCAAACAGTGAGAGCTTGACTTCTTCCTTTCATATCTGGATTCCCTTGATATCCTTTTCTTGCCTAATCGCTATAGCAAGTACTTCCAGTGCTATGTTGAATAGGAGTGGTGAGAGAGGACAGCCTTGTCTTGTGCCAGAATTTAGAGGGAAGGCTTTTAGTTTTTCTCCATTGAGGATAATATTTGCCACTGGCTAGTGTTAGATAGCCTTAACTATATTGAGAAAGGTTCCTTCCATTCCCATCTTGCTGAGAGTTTTGATCAAGAATGGGTGTTGGACCTTGTCAAATGCTTTCTCTGCATCTATTGATATAATCATGTGGTTTTTATTTTTCTTGTTGTTGATGTTGTGTATTATGTTGATAGATTTACGGATGTTAAACCATCCTTGCATTCCTGGGATGAAACCTACTTGATCGTAGTGGATGATCTTCTTAATGAGGTATTGAATCCTATTTGCCAGGATTTTGTTGAGGATCTTTGCATCTGCATTCATCAGCGATATTGGTCTGTAATTTTCTTTTTTCGTAGCATCTCTGTCTGGTTTAGGTATCAAGGTGATGTTGGCTTCATAAAAGCTATTTGGGAGTGTTTCCACTTGTTCAATTTCATGAAAGAGTCTTGCCAGGATTGGTAGTAGTTCCTCTTGGAAAGTTTGATAGAATTCATTAGTGAATCCATCTGGGCCTGGGATTTTGTTTTTGGGCAGACTTTTTATTACCATTTTTATTTCATCAATGGTGATGGGGGTGTTTAGATATGCTACATCCTCTTCTTTCAACCGTGGAAGATTATAAGAGTCCAAGAATTTATCCATTTCTTCCAGGTTCTCATTTTTAGTGGCATAGAGTTTTTCAAAGTAGTTTCTGATTACCCTTTGAATCTCTGTCATATCAGTAGTGATCTCTCCTTTTTCATTCCTAATACGAGTTATCAAGTTTCTCTCTCTCTCTTTCTTTGTTAGGTTTGCCAGTGGTCTATCAATCTTGTTTATTTTTTCGAAGAACCAACTTCTGCTTTCGTTGATCTTTCAGATTGTTTTTTGGGTTTCCACTTCGTTGATTTCTGCTCTCAGCTTTGTTATTTCCTTCTGTCTTCCTATTTTTGGGTCCTTTTGTTGAGTACTTTCTAGTTCTATTAGCTGTGTCATTAAGCTACTCAGGTAAGCTCCTTCTTCCTTCCTGATGTGTGCTTGCAAAGCTATAAATTTTCCTCTCAGTACTGCTTTTGCTGTGTCCCATAAGTTCTGATAGTTTGTGTCTTTATTGTCATTTGTTTCCAGGAACCTTTTGATTTCCTTCTTGATTTCATCTCGGACCCACTGGTTATTGAGTATGAGGCTGTTTAACTTCCAGGTGTTAAAGTTTTTCTTCTGAGTCCCTTTGGAATTCACAAATAATTTCAGAGCCTTGTGGTCAGCGAAGGTAGTCTGCAAAATTTCTATCCTCTTGATATTATGGAGGTATGTTTTATGTGACAGCATGTAGTCTATCCTGGAGAATGTCCCATGTACATTGGAGAAGAATGTGTATCCAGGTTTCTGGGGATGGAGTGTCCTATATATATCCACTAGGCCTCTTTCTTCCATTTCTCTCCTCAGGTCTAGTATATTCTTGTTGGGTTTCAGTCTGGTTGACCTATCCAGTGTTGACAAAGCAGTGTTGAGGTCCCCCACAATTATTGTGTTGTTATTGATATTGTTTTTCAGATTTGTCAACAGTTGTTTTAAATATTTTGCTGGCCCCTCATTTGGTGCATATATGTTTAGGAGAGTTATTTCTTCCTGCTCTATATACCCCTTGATTAATATAAAATATCCATCTTTGTCCCTTACAACCTTCCTGAGTATAAAGTTTGCATTATCTGATATTAGTATGGCCACTCCAGCTTTTTTATGGGTGTTGTTTGCTTGGATAACTTTTCTCCAGCCTTTTATTTTGAGTCTATGTTTGTTCTGACTATTCAGGTGCGTTTCTTGTAGGCAGCAGAAGGTTGGATTGAGATTTTTGATCCATTTAGCCACTCTGTGTCTCTTAACTGGTGCATTTAGTCCATTGACGTTGAGAGAAAGAATTGTCCTGGGATTTAATGCCATCTTTATATCGAAATTTGGTGTGTCTTTTGGTCAGTCTTGTCTTAGATTAGGTCTTTCAGTTTTTCTCTTAAGACTGGTTTTGAGTCTGTAAAGTTTCTGAGCTGTTTTTTGTCTGTGAAACCATGTATTCTTCCGTCAAACCGGAAAGTGAGTTTTGCTGGGTACAGTATTCTAGGTGAAGCATTCATTTCATTCAGTCTTGTCACAATATCCCACCACTGCTTTCTGGCTTTTAGTGTTTCTGGTGACAGGTCTGCTGTAAATCTCAAGGATGCTTGCTTGAATGTAATTTCCCCTTTTGATCTTGCTGTTTTCAGAATTCTGTCTCTATCTGTGGGATTTGTCATTGTGACTAGGATGTGTCTTGGGGTGGTTTTTCTTGGGTCTCTTTTGGTTGGTACTCTTCGAGCATGCAGGATTGGATCACATATATTCTTTAGCTCTGGGAGTTTCTCTTTAACGATGTTCTTGACCGTTGATTCTTCCTGGAAATTTTCTTCCTGGGTCTCTGGGACTCCAAGGATTCTTAAGTTGTTTCTGTTGATCTTATCATAGACCTCTATTTTCATCTGTTCCCATTTTTTGACTAATTTTTCCATTGTCTGTTCATTTGTTTTAAGTTTTTTTTTCCAATCTCTCCTGTTGTATGGAATTGTTATGTATCTCATCTTCCACAGCACCAAGTCTATTCTCAGCTTCTGATACCCTTTCCCGAGCTTATCCATTTTGTCATTCACTTCGTTTACTGATTTTTTCAGGCCTGTTATTTGACATGTTATTTCAGTTTGGAGTTTTGTGATTTCTGTCTTCATATTTTCTTGATTTTTATTAGTGTTCTGTTCTATTCTATTCATGGTTTCTTTGAGTTCTTTGAGTATATTCCATATTGCTACTCTAAAGTCCTTATCTGAGAGATTGATTAGTTGGTTGGTCGTTAACTGGTCATCAGAATTGTCATCTTCATTCTCTATGTCTGATGCTGGCCTGCGTTGTTTCCCCATTGTCACACTTGTATTGTGGGTTTTTCTACGTGTTGTGGTGGTATTCATTGGTTATATGATGCAGGCAACACACTTCTCTGGCTCCGCCCTTTCTGGATGGGCCGACTTGCCTCCAAGGTAGGGGAGTCCTCCGTGGATGAAGCCTCACACAGGATCAAATCTTAGGCCCAAGCACGCAGCAGAGAAGACAGTCTGGAGAGAAATTCTTGCTTCTGTGATCCAGTACAGTTCTTAGTGTGGTTTTTTTCTTCTTGTGATGGTGTTCTTTTTTTAGAAAGAGTGCACGGCTGCGTAGCGAAGTGGAGCTAAGTGCCTTCTGGAGCTTTTTTTCAGCCCACTCTCAGGAGGTTTATGCAACAGGATAGCAGAGAGACACACACAGGCAGCACTCACAATTTTTCACAGTCGGGCCCCACTGGTCAGGCGTAGTTTTCACTTGCTCGCTGGGCAGCTTCAGAATGCTGTATTTTTGGGGTTCACTTCCCAGAACTCTGAGGAGAGTCACTGGCTCGCTGGGTAGCTTCCGAATGTAGTTTCTTTGGGGTTCGCTTCCCAGGGCTCTGAGGAGAGCTTCCAGAGTTCAGGAAAGACAGAGAAGGGTAGGACAGGGCTCCCTTCCGGTGCTCAGTTTCCTCAGAAGAAGCACAGCCGGGTGGAGACTCTGCAGGTAGAGCAATCAGCATTCTGCCTGGAGACCCCCACATCCAGCCATTTCTTACTCACTCACTGGCTCGCTGGGTAGCTCCCGAATGTAGTTTCTTTGGGGTTCGCTTCCCAGGGCTCTGAGGAGAGCTTCCAGAGTTCAGGAAAGACAGAGAAGGGTAGGATAGGGCTCCCTTCCCGTGCTCAGTTCCTCAGAAGAAGCACAGCCCGGTGGAGATTCTGCAGGTAGAGCAGTCAGCACTCTGCCTGGAAACCCCCACCTGCAGCCATTTCTCACTCACTCACTGGCTCGCTGGGTAGCTCCCGAATGTAGTTTCTTTGGGGTTCGCTTCCCAGGGCTCTGAGGAGAGCTTCCAGAGTTCAGGAAAGACAGAGAAGGGTAGGACAGGGCTCCCTTCCGGTGCTCAGTTCCTCAGAAGAAGCACAGCCCGGTGGAGATTCTGCAGGTAGAGCAGTCAGCACTCTGCCTGGAAACCCCCACCTGCAGCCATTTCTCCACTATTAGAATCTTAAAAATGATATGGAATTCTTGATGTCTACATGAAAATTATGTGGACCAGTTCATTAAAAACTGGAGAGATTTTCTTGGGCTTCTTATATTTTGGGGGGAGGTGGGATTTGGGGCCTTACATGGTGGTGTGCAGGACATATTCCTGGCTCTATGTTAAGGGACTAATGCTGGCAGCGTTCAGCGGCGACATGCTAGAAATGTCCATCTGATGTGTAAGGAATTACCAGCATGGTTTTGGCATGTCAAGCAACCTATCTACTATACTACAGCTCCTGTACCAGGATTTTTATTTTTTATTTATTTTGCTTTTTTGGGTCACACCCGGCAGCAATCAGGTGTTACTTCTAACTCTGTGCTCAGAAATCGCTCCTGACAGTCACAGGGGACCATATGGGATGCCAAGATTCGAATCATAGTCCATCCTAGATGTGTGCAAGGCAAATGCCCTACCACTGTGCTATCTCGCTAGCTCCTAGCATTTTCATTTTATTTAAAAATATATTGAGAGTCAAAGAGGTTGTTCAATTGTTTGAGCATATGCTTCGTATGAAAAAGACCTGGTTCATATCTTTGGGATCTCATGTTTCGTTGAACACCCCTATGAGCATGGGACTAGAATAGCCTCTGAATATTGCCAGGTGTGCCTCCAAACCGAACAATCAATCAATTAAAACAATACATTGTTCTGTGAGGACTGGAAAGATAATATAAGGGATAAAATACTGACCTTATATGCTGCTGCAATAACTGCACCAATATGGTCCCTTAAGCATAATCGGGGTCTCTTTGGACCCCTGAGCTAAGAATAGCTCCTAAGTACCACTGAGTGTGCTTCTAAAGCCTATTAATTTGTATCCTAGCTCATGAAACCATTAATTAAGTTGATTTGTTTTTAGGGATTACTTTTTCCCATTGAGACTTAGGTTGATCAATTAAAATTTTTATGCTGCTCCTTGAGATCATAACTATTGAGAAAACACGTATTTAATGCTTATAGTAATATAATTAGGATCTAGAAGATAATAGGCAGAGTACATACTTTGCACTGAGGAGGTCTAGACCAATCTCTGTGTGCCCCAAGCACAGACAGCAATGTTCTCCCAGCGCAGAGCTGGTTGTTGCCCTCAAAATACCATCATGTGCACCCTCCTCCTCCCAAAAAAGGAGAGAAAAAATAGTATTATTCTTAAAATGAGCTAGGGCTGAGGATGAATCTCAGTAACAGAGTGTCTGTCACATATGTGAAGCCCTGGGTTAGATATCTGCACCAAATAAAAAATAATAGTTAAAAAATCAAAAAATAGGAATAAGTTGGTTGAGAATAATCTTAAATTTTTCAATAATGAAAGAGTCACACAGAGACACATTCTCACAAAAATATGTCACTAGGATAGGAACTCAAAGATAATGTGAGGGGAAAGTAATCAGAACTCACATTTAAAAAAAAATTGCAGCATCTCATGTGATATAAAACAGCTACATTTATTCTCTGAGCATCATAACTGGCAAAGGAGAAAACACTACATTTCCAGGAGTACAGATCATGTTTGTTAGAGTATTCGGGATGACAGCCTAAAGTCCCATCTTTTTTATCTCATACTTTATATTCAAAATATTGCAATCTGTGAGGGTGATTAGTATATAGAACTGACTGCTTTAATTTTTACTGTAGGAAAAAGTCATGTAGGAAAAACATAGGCTGTGATAGAGACAAGCTTTTCTAAACAAATATATTTTTGATTAATTAATATAAAGGCAAAGATACTTATTAAAAACAAGATACAAAAATCTTTTTCAAAGTGTTAAATATTTCATTATTAATTCATATGAAAATCTCAGATCACTCTCTTCTATTTGTAGAAATGATGAGTTTGAAACAATTTTTGACATTGAAATAACATTTCTTCGCCATTATATGTGAATGTAGTATTACTTTTCTGACCTATAACATTTCAGATAAAAGAAAAGCTAAGTGAGAAAAAGACCAATTCAGCTCATAAAAACATGTGATATCTGTGAAATCATGTTGGCTAAAACAGTGTAGTCTGTTTAAGTGAATTAGGAGACATCATGGACAGTTCAAGAAAGAAGTTTTCTCATCAAACAGACTGTTAAGAAAGCTAATAGGACTCTAGGGTGTATTAAAAGAAAAAAAAGTAACATCAAGTTATAAGTTGATGTTACGTCAAATAATAATAAATTTTCATCTACAACAAGTCTAATTTCAGTCAGTGCACCTTAAGACAAGGTGAGCTGAGAATGATAATATCACATTAATAAAGTAGAATAAGTAGATTTGGGATGAATTTGTGTATAACAATAAAAATTGAAATTAATTGGGAAGTCACTTGATTTTCTAAGCAGCATATAAAGGGCAGTTTTGTAATTAGGTAATTGTGTTACAATAAAATAGGTAGTAATAATAAATGTAAAAATGCCAAAACCTAAGTAGTGTAAGCATAGAAGAAGATCAGTCCATATAATATAGGGGATAGTACAAAAGGATTGCTCATTTAAAAAATTTGAAGAGCTATACCAGTGATAGAAACAGAACTTCGGTGTTAGTAGACTAATTCTGTTTTGGTTTTAGGCCACACACAGTGGTGTTCAGGGTTTACTCCTGATCTGTACTAAGGGATCAGTACTGGGGAGACTCAGGACACCACAGTCATACTGTGAAGAAAATCTGGTGTGGCTGATGGTGAGGCAAATACTTTACCCACTGTCCTGTCTCTCTGGGGTCACTCCCGGCTCTACACTCAAAAATCAATCCTGAAAGCTTGGAGCACCATATAGGATGATGGAGATTGCACCACATCAGTGGCGGAATGAATGGCAAGTATTTCCTTACCCGCTGAACTCTCTCTCCTGGCCATTAGATTTTTGTTTTTTTGGGGGGGCGGGGTGTCACACCCAGCATCGCTCAGGGGTTACTCCTGGCTCTACGCTTAGAAATCGCTCCTGGCAGGCTCGGTGCCCCTATTGGACGCCGGGATTCGAACCACCCACCTTCTACATGCGAGGCAAACACATTACCTCCATGCTATCTCTCTGGCCCCGTGGCCATTACTTTTTAATCAGGTTTCATTCTCACCTAGAACTCTGTCCCAAACCAACATAGAACAGTTTAAGGCTTTTGGGGGAAATTTATTTGCTGATTTGCAAAGCTAATTACAAAACTAATCCTATATATGTTTTGGGGTACTTGAATGAAGAATGAAAATTTAGGGAAAATAAGAAAACCTTTTATTTGTGGTACCAGGAACAAAACCCAGGCTTAACTTATGTGAGACATATGCTCTACTTCTATACAACTGAAATATGTTATAGGGTCCCAACTTTTTTTTAAGTAAAAACGGGTTTTATTTTAAAATTTTGAGGAAGGGGAGAGAAGAGGAGAAGCTTCTTTAAAAGTGGAGAAATCCCTGGTATACTCATGTTCCAAGGCCAAATTATTAGTCTTCAACCAAAAGCAAAGTTTGGGAGGGAAGTTGTTTTTGTTTGGTTTTTGGGCCACTCCCAATAGTGCTTATTGTTTACATCTTGTTTTGTACTCCAGTATTACTACTGGTAGACTCAACGAACCTTAAGGACATGGAGCTAGAACTTGAAGGATGCTGGGGCTAGAACCTGGGTCTGCCGTGTGCAAAGCAAGCCTCCTACTAGCTGTACAATCTCTGGACATCAATGACATTTTATTTATTTTTTATTTCCTTTATAAACAATATTTAGCTACATTATTTTATGGAATGTTTTCATCATATATTTTCTTTCATAAAATTATGTTGTTTTGTTTTGGGGGTCACATCACTGGTGCTCAGGCATACTCATGCCTCTGTGCTCAGAGATCATACTTGGCGGTACTCAGGACACCATATGTGGAAGCAGGGATTGAAATGGGGTCAGGCACAAGCAAGGAAATATAAGAGCAAGCAAGTACTATATCTGAGGCCCCAGATATTCAAATTTGTTTGCTGTGTTTTATTACATTTTCTCTTATAAATTATATTTTCTTTTAATTTTATGATTGTGTTAAAACCATAAATTGCTTGAGATAAGTAAGATGACCATTTTTATTTATTCTGCCAACCCATACATTTCTTTACATTTTTTTTTTCTTTTTCTTTTCTTTCCTCTTTTCTTTCTTTTTTTGAGGGGGAGTTGGATTTTGGTTTTAGGCCACACACAGCGACAGTCAGCAATTACCCTGCACATATAAATTACTCTTGTCAGGCTTGGAGGACCATATGGAATGCAGGAAATTGAACCTGGGTTGGCCACTTGTAAGGCAAACACCTTACATGCTGTGCTATCAATTGCTCTAGTCCATGGATGTCTTTCCATTTCTTTGTGTCTTTTATTCTCCCTTACTAATATCTTACAGTTTTTTGGATATAGGTATTTTTATTTTTTTATTAGTGTTCCTTAACAACACCATTTTTTTAGGTACAATTGAAAAGGGGCCTCCTTTCTTCCTTCCTTCTTTCCTTCATTCTTTCATCTATCCTTTCTTCATTTTGGGATCACACTCTGTGGTATTTAGGCATTACTCCATTTTGTATTTGCGAGTTGCTCCTACTGGTACATGAATCATATGAGATTTTAGACATTGGAACTCTCAAATGAACAGCATGTATACTCTGCCCTATTTAGCTATCTCACTAGTTTTTAGGATAGTTTTCTTAATATTTCTTCTTTCCAACACACTCCCTATTGAAATGTAACAGATTTATGTATACTTATTTATATCCTGCCATTTTACAGAACTCATCATTTTGAGTATGTTTTTGTGCAGTTTTTTTTTAAGATTTATATATATTGTCATGGTCAACAATTTTGAAGACTATACTTTTCAACTTGAATTGCTTTTATATACATATATACATAGTGTGTGTATGTGCATGCATACCCCTGATTACTTTCACTATTCTCTATAAATATGATTTTATCTGCTGTGGTTTTATCACACATGGTCTTTATTTTGAGGTATATTCTCTTTATTTATTGATTCTATTAAAAATAAATTTTTATTTTTTTTTGCTTTTTGAGCTACATCCAGTGATGCTCAGGGGTTACTCCTGGTTATGCACTCAGAAATCGCTCCTGGTTTGGGGAACCATATGGGATGCCGGGGGATGGAATCAGGTCTGTCTTACAGTAGCACATCCAAGTCAAACGCCCTACTGCTTGCACTACCACTCTGGCCCCTTTAATTTTTTTTTATTGCATCTTTCTAACAAGTGCTTGGAGGCCTGAAAACCCCAGGCCATACTTGTCCTGTTTGTGTGAGTTTAACAGTACTGGTGCTCTTGGGCTGAAGAATACCCTGTTACTTAGACCTAGCAGTGCTGGGAGCCACCAGAGCTCAAATAGTCATTCTCAAAAGACCAAACACATTGTTCAGGACATCAGAGATAAAATTCACTCATCCAAGAGTTGTATAGTTGCATTGTTGTATGTGCTATAGTCCTTTAGCTATCCACCTCAATTCTGGAGACTGAATTTGTTTTTTTGTGGATTTTTTTTCTTTTTTTTTTGGATCACTCCCAGTGACAGTCGGGGGTTACTCCTGGCTCTGCACTCAGAAATTGGTAGGCTGGTAGGCTGGTTGTTTTGGGGACCATATGGGATGCCGGGAATCAAACCACCATCAGTCCTGCATTGGCCAGGTGAAAGGCAAATGCCCCACTGCTGTGCTATGAATTTTGTTTGTTTTTTCTTTTGTTTGGGCCTATATCTGGATCTTTTAGGATTTACACTGGTTCTTTGTTCAGGTATCACTCCTTAGAGGTACTCCTACTTAGAGGTCATATGGATCTTGGGGAATGAGCTCATGTAAACTCAGAACTTTGGCCTCTGAATACTTAATCTTATTACATTTTGTTTGAACATCCCTTAATTAGATAATGTATTTTTTTAAAATATTTTTTATGTATCACACTAACTAATTTACCTATGTTGGGTCTCTGCATTCCTAAATACTTGGTCATGGTCTTGAAGTTCTTGTTGATATGATTTACCCCATTCTGTTGAGGAATTTTGTATCTATATTCAATAAAAGTATTCATTTGAGGGACCAGCGAAATAGCACAGTTGTAGGGTGTTTGCCTTGTACGAAGCTGACCCAGGTTGAGGGTGGTTCAAATCCCGACATCCCATATAGTTCCCCATGCCTGCCAGGAGCAATTCCTGAATGCAGAGCCAGGAGTAACCCCTGAGTGCAGCTAGTGTGACTAAAAACAAAAACAAAACAAAACAAAACTAAGAAGTACTCACTTGAACAATTTTTATTTATGTGAGTGTTTGTGTGTGTTCTTTTTTGATTCAGGGAGGACTGTTACTATCACTGTAGAATATATTTGGAAGCATTCTTTTCTATGAGTTTTTGAAAAAAAAATTGAACTAGTTAATCTATGAAAGTTTCTGGAATTGTTTAGTGAAGTCATTTAACCTTAGGCTTTTGTTCTTTGGAAACTTTTGATTGCTGCTTCAATGTTTATACATGCTATTAGTCTGTTTAAGCTATCTATATCTTCCCAGTCCAATATTAGAAGATTGTATAATTCTAAAAAGTTGTCCATTTCCACTAATTTTCCAATTTGTTTGCATATAGATCTTTAGAGTAGTGTTTTAAAATACTCTACATTTCAGCAGGTTTAGTTGTTCTCATTTATTTTCATTTCTGATACTTTAAATTAGATATTCCTTTCTCCTTTTTCCAAGTTTAGTGAAATCTTATTTGTTTTTATTTATCCTTTTAAAGAATTAACTTTATTTCATTTTTGTATAATTCTGTTCACATTTAATTTATTTTTATTTTAATTTTTATCATATTCCTCCTGTTAACTTTTCGACTTTGTTCATTACTCCTTTCCCGTTCATTCAACTATAAGTATAGATTGTTTCCTTGAGACTTTTCTTTACTAATGTGGTCCTGTATTAATATGATTTTTTCTTCATGCTACTTTTGCTGTGTGCCGTATAATTTGATACTCATCTCTTTGCTTTTTGTTGTTTTGGAGGTAACTTTATTTCTCCTTTAATCTTTTCATGGGCATAGGGTTATTTAGAAGTATGTGATTTTGAGTGCACATGTTTGTTGTTTTTCCCCATTTTTGTTATTGTTCAATTTTAGTCTCATTCCATTTATTTGGATTAGAAAAGGCTCTTGATATAATTTCAATATCTGTGTATCTATTATGATTCTCCTGTCCTGAAATAGGGTCTGTCCTTGATAATGGTCCATGTGTACTTGAAAAGAATGTATATTTTTCTTGTACATTGCAAATTTATATATATATATATTATATATATATATTTATATATATATAGTCAATTTATTCTACCACTTTACAGTATGCCATTACTTCTTTGTAATTTTTTGCACAAATATGCATTTACTTATATTTTATCTGTAGATCACGATTTACAATAATGTCAAAAGTAGGTCTTCATGCATGAAACAACATTTCAACATCACACTCTCCAACAAAGTGTTTACATTTCTTCACCATTGTCCTCAGGTGTTTTTTCCCCAACTTAAAGGATTCCTCCACTACTGCTTCCCATCCTTGTCTTGGACTAGGGGAAGATAGTTCCTTGTTAAATTTTTTTTTTCATGTTTACAGGCCCATTGCTTGTAAATGTTTGTTAAGTTTGTATTGCTGTCATTGTATCTCTGATACCTGCATTTTGTACCCCCTTGTTGGAATATAAATATAGATATCTATTATAATTTATTTAATTTAACATCTTGATTATTTTATAATAATTTGAGTTTGACTCATTACTTGTTTTTTCTTGACAGTCTATTTTATCTGACAAAAATTTAGCAATTCCTGACCCTTTCTTTACATTAATTCACTGGAACAATTTGCTCTAACCTTTGTCTTGGAGCCCATGTTTGTTTTTATATGTGATGTGAAACTCTTATGCATAATATTGATTAATACTTGATTTTATCCAGCCAACCAAACTGTACCTTAATTAATGAATATGAATTAGTTATATTAAGCATGATTATTGACATATGGGGTTACTCCTGGCTCTGTGCTCAGAAATCACCCCTCACAGGCTTATGGGATTCTGGACAATATGGATTCTGGAGATTGAATCAGGTTCTGTCCTGTGTCGGTCATGTGCAAGGCAAATGCCCTAATGCTGTGCTATCTTTCTACCACTCCCACCTGACTATTTTATATTGTCTTCATCTTCATCACCACCACCACCATGTTTTTTTTTTTAAATATGTCTCTTCATTAGTTTTTTTTTCTAGTGATTCTATTTTATAATTTTTTCACTTATGCATTTCCATTGTTGATTTTGTTTTATACTTACCATGATACATTTATTCATTTTTCTGGATTTAAGAAAGTCTTTTTGTGCTGGTATTAATTAGTAGTAGTATTTAGCCTAAAAACATTCTATCCTGTCATTTTTGATGCTATGTTATTGCCATGTTTTATTTTTACTTATCTTTTTAATTCTTACTATCATCACATTCAATATTTAATGTTCTTTTTTTCTTTTTTTTTTTTTTCAATACAAGGACTTCTTTCTGCGTTTCAATATATTTTTTTCTTTTTTTTGGTTTTTGGGCCACACCCGGTGATGCTCAGGGATTACTCCTGGGTATGCGCTCAGAAGTCGCTCCTGGCTTGGGAGACCATATGGGACGCCGGGGGATCGAACCGCGGTCCGTCCTAGGCTAGTGCAGGCAAGGCAGGCACCTTACCTCTAGTGCCACCGCCCGGCCCCGCGTTTCAATATTTAATGCTCTTTTTCTTTGTTTTGTTTTTTCCCTATATAAGTGCTCCTTTCTTCTCCTTCTCCTTCTCCTCCTCCTCCTCCTCCTCCTCCTCGTCCTCCTCCTCCTCCTCCTCCTCCTCCTCCTCCTCCTCCTCCTCCTCGTCCTCCTCCTCCTCCTCCTCGTCCTCGTCCTCGTCTTCGTCCTCCTCCTCCTCCTCCTCCTCCTCCTCCTCCTCCTTCTTCTTTTCTTTTGTTTGTTTCTGGGCCACATCCGGTGACACTCAGGAGTTACTGCTGGCTATGCACTCAGAAATTGCTCCTGGCTTGGAGAGCCATATGGGACGCCAGGGAATGGAACTATGGTCTGTCCTAGGCTAGTGTGGGCAAGGCAGACGCTTTACTCCTTGCGCCACTGCTCTGGCCACTCCTTTATTTTTGTAGTATAATTCTCATGTTGACAAATACCACTGACATCTGCTTATTTGGAAGGTTTTCAATTTTTTAACATTTATTTTTTTTAACATTTTTGAAAGTAAACTTTGCATGGTAGAATATTCTTAGTTGATTTGGGCTGGGGGGTATTGTCAGATGAAGGAACGCTCAGGATATTTTCCTGGTTCTGTGCTCAGAAGTTATTGCTGGCAGTGCTTATATGGTGCCAGAAAATTGTACTGGGTATGGCCACAGGTTAGACAAGTACCTTATATTCTATACTATCTCTCTACTCCTGGCTTAAACTTTCCATATTTTTTAGAGTTCCAATTATGTTATTTCACTCTTTCCTACCCTGTTGGAATCTGAGGAATCTTATCAAATACAATTTTTTTGGTATATTCATTTTCTAATTTTTCTTTAGCAATCCTTAATATTTTTCCTTTATTTTTGATTTCTAATAAATTTTTTGCAGCAAATTTCTTTGGTGCTGGTTTTTTTTTTTTGCGTTAAAAATTTGGGTCTTCTAAGCTTTTAGTTTTCACCTTATATTTGAGAAGGTCTCAGTCATTATTTCTTTGAATGAGGTGCCTGCTTCTTTCTTCTCTTAACTTTTGATATTACCATCATCTTAATATTATTTATTTTAATGGAGTCTGGTATTTCCAAAAGAGTATCTTTATTTCATCTGCATATTCTTTCTATCTCCTATTTCTTTTGAGTTTTTAAAAATTCCACTGGATTTTTATTTTCAAATTCACTTATTCTTTTTTCTGGGGGGAGGCATTGGATCACACCCAGTGACACTCAAGGATTACTCCTGGCTATGCACTCATAAATCACTTCTGGCTTGGGGGACCATCTGGGACACAAAGGGATCAAAATGCAGTCCACCCTAGGTTAGCGTGTGCAAGGCCAACACCCTATCTCTTGTGCCACCACTCCGGCCCCCACTTATTCTTTTATGTTCAAGATTGAACCCAATTTTTTGTTTTAGCCTGGAGTTTATCATGTATTTCTCTGTGATTTTCATATTCAGTATTTTTATTTGTAATTTTTTTTAATGTAAAGCTTCAATCTTTTCAGTGAAAATCCCCTTCTGCTTTTGCATTTATTTCTATTAGTGTTTCCTCCTAAGAGTGTACATTTGATGTATTTCAAATTCTTTTTCTTCTTTATAATAGACTTTTTAAATATATGATTTATTAAGCTCTCATTTCCATAACATTCAGGTTTCTTTCAGAAGGGATTTCTCATTGTCACTGACTTAACTTTTTTTTATTTTATTTTATTTTTAGCATTGGCTTTGTTTTTCCACTAGGATGTGCTATAGGTCTTGGTTAAAATATGTTTTGTTTTTCAGGAATCAGGCCTAATGAAGGAAAGGGGTAGAATTTTAGACTTTCCTTTAATCACTCCCAAGGTGGGAGGTAATAGTTTGGGTATGAAATTTCTTGCTACTATCTTTAATTTTGTATCCTGAAGCCTTCTCTGATGGGACTTAGCAAATCTTTACTCCAGGACTGTCCTAGTCATCTCCTTTCACTATAGTATTCTGAGAATGAATTTGGCAATAAAGTTCGGAGGGGCTTCAACTTCCAAGCTTTGCCATATCTCCATCTCCAAAATCTCAACTACATATAGCCTGATGGCCTAAGGCCTGATGCTTGTTATTGTTTACTGGGACAGAGAAAGAATATGCAGGAGAAATAAAGATACTCTTTTGGAAATACCAGACTCCATTAAAATAAATAATATTAAGATGATGGTAATATCAAAAGTTAAGAGAAGGAAGAAGCAGACACCTCATTCATTATGTCTACTGACATAACTGAAACTTTTGTTTAGCAGTAATTCCCCATATTACCATCTTATTGTAGTTGCTCCACGGACATGCATGTTTCCAAAGTTTACAGTACCCCTGGTTGGATTGAATTTCAACACAACTAAGAGAACCCTCTCCCCAACCTACTTCGCTTGAATAGGGTATAGAGACTGCATTTTTCTTAACTTAGACCTTTAGCCCCAATGACTTGGTGGAAAATCTCTGCCTGCAACACTTTGCCAAAATATCTGGTGTTCGGGTCAGAGCCCAGTATGGGATGTCTGAGTAGGCTCACACAGTGACTCAGGGACTTTCTTCCTTAGGAACTCAGGTAATGGATCACTGGGTATTCCTATTCTACCTTCTCGGACTGATTCCCTGTTCTGGTAGCTGTGGCATTTTCTAGATAGCATTAATTGCTTTGATGTTTTTCACTATATTCAACAACCTCAAAAATTATTAGGTGGTTTACTGAGCAGTGAAGTTTTCTGGGCCAGGATATAGCTCAGTGGTAGAGCACTTACCTTTTTTTGGGTGATACCCTCAATTCAATCTCTGGCCCAAACTGACCAATAAAATCTTTGGCTAATAAACTGGCATAAAATGTATAAGAAATATAGTTGATTTCTTTTTTCTTTAAATTGAATTTTCTATTGAGATCTAGTTCTCCATATTTTCTCTTTTTATTTCATTTTGGTGAAAATACATTCCATATTAATAAATGCTCTATAAGAATTTTGATCTAATATTGCATCAGTAAATTTCTCAGAATTGGTATAATCAATTTTGTAATATTGATGGTCCTAATATTGACAATTTTTCATTCTGATAAAGATTTCAAGTGATTAATAAATGAGATACTTAAAATAACCTAATGAAATTAATGACCATATGTTATAATAAGATATAATTTTCACTGTGTTCTTAAAAGTGTTCTTAAAATACCCAACTAGGGGTATTTCTTGAGTGTAGATCCTGGAATAAACCCTGAGCATCACCGGATATGGCCCCAAAACAAATGAATATAAACAACAATAATAATAATAAAAAAGAAAATTTAAAAAAATTCTTTGATCCTTTTTCAAATGAACATATTAGTGAAGACCAAAATTTGGAAAATTTTGATGAAACAAGCTTATTTCAGAGGTAGAATGAGAGAACGAATTAAGAAGACATTCCATTTTAATACCAAACAAAGATATTCAGAGATGAAAAACAGAAATAGAGTTAAAAACAGAGGAACTGAATAGCAGAATCTAAAAATTTTATTGATTTAAGAAATATTTCTTTCTCTCCTATGAACCTTCTTTGAAAAGATTTTAGGCCTTGATTGTATGTTTAAGAGGCCACAATACTAAATAGAGGTAATAAAAATTAGGCTATATTCTATCTTTGCTTTTTCTCTTACTCTCTTTTAGTAATTATAACATTTGGAAAGATAAAAATGTGTGTGTGTTTTCTTGGAGCAAGCTTTTCTTTCAAGCATTCTGAGTTTCAAGAAGATCTTTAAAAGAAGGAGTACTAGACAGATGAGTCTTTTTAAATCCTTCTTATCCCAACATTTGAAAAGCCTTTTATTCAGAAAGCTTATACTTTTTTCAAAGGCCCATTTAATTCATTATGGAATAGTATGAAGCAGTTGAGAGAGTTATAGAAGCTTGATTCATTTGAAATCATAGGACAAGTAGACTTTAGAAAGCAAATACATCCATTTTGACACTAACTATGTGTCTTTTGCACATGCAATATCTCATGTCATAAATTGCTCTCATTTATTTCTCACTACAGAATGTTTCTGAAATTAAATGAGTGGAAAATGCCTTAAACAGGTGGATGTAGAACAGTTCAGGTCTATAAAAACTTAGGTGGAGGAGGATGGAATAAAGCAGGTAAAAAATGACAGTGCCTTAGATGTCACTGCAACTCAAAGAAACTTTAATATGATAGTGATCTATTTGTAAAATGAAGTATATGATTTTTTCAAATGTTATGCATCCTTCTTATAGTCTTAACAACCTCACATAATATGCTGTATAATGGGCATTGTACTACAATTATTTGCAAAAGGATTATTGTCTGTGGTTATTTTCTCACTTTACTGATGGGGAAACCAAGGCATTTACAGAAATTACCTAAGGTACCTCAAATATGTATTTTTTTTCTTGACACCATGAAATGGTTTAACACACTTTGAACATGTTTACTGGAGGTAACATCGAATCCCACAAATTAATACCTCATACATATAAGGATGCAATCCCCCTTTGATTTCTGACACTGATCTCAAGTCTAGATTGTTAACCGTGTTTCTGAACTACTCACTATTAATCAGAGGGTCCTAAGACCCTTTCTTTACATTTTATTAAGTTGCTGGAGCAACTCACAATATTTTGAGAAACGTGTTTACTCTACTACCAGCCATTTGGCTGGGGAGATATCTCAAAAGATTGTTTTGCATGACAGAGTCTGACTGATGGTCCCCTGAATACCAACAGAAATGACTACCAAATAGTGAGCCAGAAGTAACCTCTGAGTGCCATGGTATTACTCAAAATCCAAAATTTAAAAAAAGATAGAGATTACCATTTTATAAGATCAAAACTACCTGATGGATGAACTATATAGAGCAAGGTGGGAAACCTCAGAACGTATCTGTCCTCTCTTTATGTGCAATTCTGTCTTTAAGTGTTTGTCAACCTCAAAGTTCTTCAAACATTGTTATTCAAGACTTTTTAACAAAGCTTAGTTTTTAGTGTTCCCATCTTTTTCTTTTACAGGGATCTAGGTGAAGCTGGACTCCTATTGTCCTTCAGATGAGCACATAGCATATCCTGTGGCTTTCTAGACCCCTACCCTAAACACCTTGCAGTATTTCCTCAAAAGAATATGCTCGGGCCCGGAGAGATAGCACAGCGGCGTTTGCCTTGCAAGCAGCTGATCCAGGGCCAAAGGTGGTTGGTTCGAATCCCGGTGTCCCATATGGTCCCCCGTGCCTGCCAGGAGCTATTTCTGAGCAGACAGCCAGGAGTAACCCCTGAGCACCACCGGGTGTGGCCCAAAAAACAAAAACAAAAAAAAAACCAAAAAAAAAAACAAAACAAAAAAAAGAATATGCTCATACCTGATAGAAAGACAATAAAAAAATATCTCTAGGGGGCTGGAGAGATAGCATGGAGGTAAGGCGTTTGTCTTGCATGCAGAAGGTTTGAATCCTGGCATCCCATATGGTCCCCCGAGCCTGCCAGAAGCGATTTCTGAGTGTAAAGCCAGGAGTAACCCCTGAGCACTGCCGAGTTTGACCCAAACCCTCCTCCCCCACAAAAAAAATAACTCTAGAAATTCAGGGTTTGAAGAACTTTGAGCCAGATAAAAGGATATCACCACATCCGGTAATACTCAGGGGTTACTCTTGACTAAGTGCTCAGAAATCGCTCCTGGCTTGGGGGACCATAGAGGACACCAACGGGGGGATTGAACCGCAGTCCATCCTAAGCTAGTGCGAGCAAGTCAGACGCCTTATGGCTTGCGCCACTGCTCCGGCTCCAAAAGGATATTCATTTTTGTGGTTATCTTATTTTTAAATTTTTATTAAATCACCATTAGATATGCTTATTAAACTATATTATCAAAAGCAAAAACTTGGGGAATGAAATTCCAGCTGATCTGATTCCAGAGTCCTGTAGAGTTATTTAATCACATATATTATTCAGTATTGTTGTTGTGTGTTTCTCCCATTTCTGTTCTAGTTTGCTGAATTCTGGAGAATGCTTTTTGACAAAAGAAAGTTTAGTGAAAGTCCATAAAATTAATCTGCATCTTGCACTCCACTCTTGGATCTATTTAGCACTGGAGGAGAGCTTTATGAAGGATGCAAGAGTTTCTTGCAGTTCTTTATAGAACAATTCAAATAGCACTAAAAACAACCAAAAGAAAGAGAAGTACACACTTATGCCCCCTGAAGATGAGCCAAAACAAAAGCAGTTGTTACATGGCATGAATTGCAAGAATCTTATATTATTGAGCAGCGCTTGTTGCCTGATAATGGACACGATTAGCGTCACTTTTCTGTAAGTAAGCCTGTAATGGTGTCACAGCCTATTTGATGCCAATTGGTGTTCCTGGGGTCTGTGGTCTAAAGCAACCTTTGCAAATGAGTAGTCCAAATGGTTGGATTAAGGAATAAAACCAGGAAGTAAAAAAAATGAATAGCTATTTCAACACTTAATTTCTTTTAATTTTGAGAGTTTTACATATGTGCTAACACTATTAATGTGTGGGATACTGATGATGGGGGAAGAGATTTAGCTGTGAATTTATTTTCACCTGAGCTACAAAATTCAAAACTGGAATGCCTTACACGTAATGCAGTTTGACAGTTCATTTGAAATAAATGTGCCGATAACCCTTAAAAGTGGTAATAAAATACTCTTTGCTCTACTGTACAGATGATTAATACCACTAAGGTAATTAAATTCCATTAAGCTGAGGTTCACATACCCAAGGAATTGGTGCCAGGATTTAGCCATTCTCTAGTGAGGACAAAAGACTAATGCCTTTTAAAGTCATGTTTCACCAGGAAAATCCCAGGGAAGTCTATATTAACTTAGGACATCTGCTTGTTGTGATTGTTTGAGGTATTGATGCATTGGATCATTAGCAGGGTAGCGTGAACTAGTGTTTTCCTGTTGACAAGGATCTCTCACCAGGAGCTGGAGCTTTCTGCAAGGGGAGACAGAAAGCAAAGCAGGGCAGCCAAGTTGAGTCCTGTGAATAGCTTTGACTTACAGAATTATTGCTAACTGTATAGTCTCTGATGGTAGGAAACAGCATTTTGCCCCCAGCCATTTTTCCCAAGATCAAAGCCAAAGTAACTCTGTCTCCTGCTGTTTTGTAGCTGTAGATTCTTAAAGACTGGCATTATTGTTGTCGATGAACAGTTTGCCCCCTTTCAGATGGCTGCAGTAATGACCCACGGGGGAGGCAGTGGTTAGGCAGTGCTGACAATGTGACCAGGTGCTGCAGCATAAGCGTTTCATTAAATATTGAAGCAATGGTTTTCAGTTACAGTGGCAAAAAGGGAATTTGGTCTATGTCCAAATACATGGCTATTTTTTTTTTCTTTCAACCTCTTCTAATCACATTATTTTTTTCATGACCTTTCTACTGGAAATTAGCTGCCACCTGAAAAACATTGTGTGTAATATATCCAATGTAATTCTGTATTCTACTTTACATGCTGGTAATCATTTTGATGTGTGAATGATATTTACCTTTATTTTCCTTAAAATATGCAAGCCAGAAAAAGAATAAAACTTTGTAGTCTTCCTAGTTTTTAGAGTTAATACATGAAACAATCCTAGATGGGAGTGGGTGGGTTGGTGTCACATCCAGCAATGCTCACGGGTCATTCCTGGCTCTGCATTAAGGAATCACTCCTGGCTGGATCAGGGGACCATATGGGACTTTAGGGATTGAACCCAGGTTAGTCACTTGCACGGCAAGTACCCTACCTGTTATACTATCTCTCTGGACCCGAATAACTACTTTTTTATATTGGAAAGTCTTCCTTTGATTATTTTTAAATTTTTATTGTGGTCAAAGTGAATTATAAACCTTTCACAGTAATATTTAAGGCACATAGTGATAATGAATGAGGGGCATTCCCACCACCAGTGTTGTCCTCCCTCCACCCCTGTTCCCAGCATGCATCCCACTTCTCCCTCCTTTACCCCCATAATGCTAGTGCAACTGTTCCCCCACCTTGTACAGCTTGTTGTAGATTGGGTACTGATTTGTTGTCATTGACTTTGGATTTGGTATTCAAGTCTGATCATTTTTTATTTCCACCAAATGAACATACAACTGTCTGGTCTTGGTACCATCCATTTTTCACCCTGCAATTATGAGGCTGATCAAGGTGATTCCAGTAATGTGGCTCTCTCGAAGATATAAGGAAAGATATGGGAGGAGTCCATCTAGGTGTTGTAAATATCCATTTGGAAGAAGAAAGGGAAAAAAGAAGAAAAAGGTAACAAAACAAGACAAAACCAAAAAAAAAAAATAAGGGAGTAACAACAAAGTACAGAAGAATAAAAAAGAATAAACCAAAAACCAAAACCATCAGCTATGAGGAACAAACAAACAAAAACAAAAACAAAACAAAACAAAAAAACAGACCAGCTACTTCTTAAAAAGGGGTTGTGTTTCTTTTTCTTTTTCCTTTTTTTTTTGGATAGGCATAGTAAATATTGGGTAAATTAGAACGAGAATTCCCTTGGCCTAAGAGATACAGGGTTTTTCTGCCATGCTGAAAGACTATAGTCTAGGCTCTGTCCTAGGATCTGAGCAAAAACCAAGTCAACTAATCACAGAAGACTGATTACAACAACAGTGATAGAAGAGAAATCCTAGAACCATTAAAAAAAAAAACCTCTAAACCTCTCTCCTAGCCTTCACCCTATAACTTACATAAATAATAAAATCTCCAGTTACAGAGGCTGAATGTCATCACCCATATCTGAGTGGAAAAGTTTCTGGCACCATAAAAAGACCTTGGGGTACGTAAATGAATGAGTATGGAGCCTGTATTTGTTCCCATGGCAGTATGCTTCAAGGGTGGAGAAACCATGTATCTCTTAGGCCAAGGAAATTCCCATTCTAATTTTCCCAAATACTACCTTTTTTTTTTTTTTTTAAAGAAAAAGACATTGTAGAAACTTAGAGCAAAGGATATGTGCATTTAAGAGTTAGCTTTTATGTGTATTATGTGAAAATTAATTTTAGAGGTTTTGCACTGTTTCTATATGGAGACAGTATTAAATTAGTCTCTACAATTTTGTGAAATTTTGCTCACCAGAAAAGAGCTGCAGTTTTAAAAGAAAATGTAGTTAGCAGTTTATTAGAGTAGAACCTTAACTTATCATGTAAGAGTAACTAACAGATCATACCATTGGCAGTCTGAATGGCTGCATGTCTAGTGAGGAAATGTTATATGACTTCTTGATCCTCTGATTCCAAAAGAAAGTGGGACTCAATGAAAAATGAACATTTTTGAATTTTAACAAAATACCACACAAAAATACTCACTTAAAACTTTTAGAAGCAAATGGTGACTAGATAAGTAAAATATACTTAAAATGTACATTTAGAAAAGCAACAATCAAAACATGTAAAGATCACCAAATAAAATATTTTTCTCCCTACCTATCCTTAAATTGAAAAAACTCACCTAATGCAGCATTTTTTCACTTTTAATTTTTCTAATATACAAAATAGAGTTTCTGTGATTAGATGTAGTTTGATTGGTGGCCATATTTAAATTAGTTACCAATTATCATTTAACAAAGCTCTTTGCTACTTTCTACCATATATAGTTATGGTTTACTATTTATCTTAGAAGCAAGCAAAACAGTTTTATGTGTCTGTTATGTACAAAGCACAAATTTGTCCATGATATACTGCTCTGTATAATGGCAATATTAAAATAAGATTCTGTTTTTGATTTTCACACATTTTTGTTACTTGTGATGAGGAAGAATTGATTTTAAATGTCATGCTGGGACAGAGTGAAAGTTCAATAGGCTGAGTGTTTGCTTTGCATAGTGAGGCCTGAGTTCAAGCACCAATATTGCTTGGTCCCATAAGTACTTTCAGGAGCCATCCCCAAGCACAGAGCTAGGATAACTTCTGAGCAGTGATAATTTCCGAGTAGTGACCTCAAAACCAAAAAGAGGAAAAGAAGAATCTTATTTCTGAGGCTACAGTGGTAAGTGTTATAGCCTTGTACATAGTTGACTCCAGGTTCAAACACTGGTACTTCATAAGGTCCCTCAGCACCACCAAGATCCTTGAGCCCAGAGCCAAGGAACAGTCCATTGTTATCTGCTTCCTCACCAAATCACTTTCAGAAGAGGGGCTAGAGAGATGTTACAAAAAGAAGGCCAGGAGTAAGCCCTAGGTTCTAATGGATGTGGCCTCCCTCCAACAAAACAGAAACATATCCCATTGTAATCTCTCTCTTTCCATCTCTCTCTCTCTCTTTTTTTTTTTTTTTGGTTTTTGGGCCACACCCGTTTGACACTCAGGGGTTACTCCTGGCTATGTGCTCAGAAATCGCTCCTGGCTTGGGGGGACCATATGGGACACCGGGGGATCGAACCGCGGTCCATTCCTTGGCTAGCGCTTGCAAGGCAGACACCTTACCTCTAGCGCCACCTTCCCGGCCCCCTTCCGTCGCTCTCTTTCTGTCTCTCTCTCTCATTCTCTCTCTCTCACACACACACATGCATGCAGTGTTTTGCATGCAATCAAGCTCTTTAAATTTCCTAGTTTTGTCTCATTTTATCTTTATTCCTTTTACCTTTCTCAAATTCTTAGATGTTAGTCATTTTAATGTAGTAAGTCAATTTAATGTGAAAAAACAGACACTTCAAATTGTAATCATTGTGAATAAAGAAGAAAAACTTTAAAAGAACTGCTAAAGTTTTCATTTTTTTTATTTGTAGATATTTCCTTTTGCTTATATTGTTCGGAATAGTTTAGGAATTTACTAACTTTAAAAAAAAATTTTTTTCCCTGTTTTTGGGCCACAACCCATGATGCTCAGGGGTTAGTTCTGGCAATGCACTCAGAAATCGCTCCTGGATTGGGGGACCATATGGGACGCTGGGGGATGGAACTGTGGCCTGTCCTAGGTTAGTGCATGCAAGACAAATGCTCTATGGCTTGCACCACTGCTCCAGTCCCTAAAGATAAATTCTTTTTCTTTTTTTTTAATATGGAATACTTTCTGAATTTGCGTGTCATTCTTAATAAAGATTTATTCAAAGAGAAGAAAAAATAAGGCTATTAGGGGCTGAATACATAGTACAGGAGTGTAGGTTCTTGCCATATATAAAATTGAACTGGGTTCCATCTTTAGCACAAAAGGAGCAACCTTGAGCAGGGTCAGGAGTTAAACCCTGCTGAATTTGCTTTCCTTCCTTCCCTCATAAGGCTGCAAGAGATAGACACTAATAAAATGAAACAAGAGATGAAGACTTGCCTTAAGAAATAAATGCTAGTTGGTAGTGTTATGACCTAGCTAGTACTTTTATGTTGAAAACTGTTTATTTCAAGAGAAAATAATAGGAGTTTTTTTGGTTGTATGAGGAATATAAAAACACAGGGGATAAGTCACTTGCCTTGTATAAAGTTGACCTGGGTTTAATCCATAGCATCACATATATCTTCAGAACATGACTGAAGTGATCCCTGAGTGCAGATCCAGGAATAAAACCTGGGCACTGCTCGGTGTCCCCCAAACCTACACATATATGCTATTGCTTATAGTCAAGATATATATAACTAAGTCCTTGAAATAATGAATTAGAATGAAATATACATGAGCATTTGAAAATAAAATGTCTATTTTTCTACTATCAAGGATTGAATGGAATAAAACTGCTGCTTTAAGAATCTTCAAGATGGGGGCTGGAGCGATGGCACAAGGCATAAGGCTTGCACACACTAGTCTAGAACGGATCGTGGTTCAATTCCCCAGCATCCCATATGGTCCCCCAAGCCAGGAGTGATTTCTGAGCGCACAGCCAGGCGTAATCCCTGAGCATAACCAGGTTTGGCCAAAACAAATAAACAAACGAAAAAAGAGTTGTTACAATGGCAGATTGGGGGCTGAAGGTTAGGCGAGGAAACCTGGAAACCTGGAGACACTGGTTAAAGGAACTCGACACCTGTAGTGGGATTGATACTAGAACATTGTGTGTCTAAAACATAACTTTGGATCACTTTGTAAATCACAGTGCTTTAATAAAGTCGTTTTTATAGTCTTTGTAAACAATGGTGAAATGGTAAAAGCTGTATAATAAAATTAAAATATATTTTGAGTAGTTAGAATAATTGAAAGCCATTCTTTTTTCTTAAATGTGAACATTGTTTTGACACAATTGCCTCTATTTCTTCATACAAATTTGCATGCATAGTTTCAATTATCCCACCTTATTCAACTGTATTATTTTGATTTCTTTGACAATATTAAGGATAAATTAATGCCAGAAGAAGCATATTTCATCTATTTCTGGGGAGAAATTTTTTTTTTTTTGGATAGGGGGGGAAAGTAGTCACCATATAGAAGACTAGGTGAGAGATGGAGACATTTTTGTTAATTGGCAACTAATGGCAGTTTGTTCAGAGAAAGAATAAAAACTGGTATTGTATTGCCTTGCATGCAGCCAACTCCAAACTGATTTCTTGGCACTACATATGGTCCCCCAAGCACCACTTGGAATTCACTCTAGAGTCAGGCAACGAATTAGGAGTAACCCCTGAGCACAACTGAATGTGGCCCAAAAGTGGAAAAGCCAAAAGCTTATTTTTTGTTGTAGTAGTATATTAAATATTTTACATTAAATATATTGAATATATTAAATATTTTGTTAACAAAACTTTCTCCTATGATGAAATAAATATAGTAGTGATAAAGATTTATAATTACAATTTATTAATTTTTTCAAATTTTTTATGTTGGTGTACATAGTTTTATTCCTTTACCTTCTTTCATGGGAATTTATTGTTTTGCTATATAATCTTAAAGATTATAATATAACATATATATTAAGAGATATCCTCAACTTTATGATTTTCTGTATGTTATGATTTAGTAACATAAACATCAGAGTGTTATAAGTTATAGTACATATTCCAGAAAATAATTTGACTAGGCAATATAATATAGCTAAGGTTTAGACTTTTCATTGCTAGAAATTGACTCTACAATAGTGCTTAGCCTGAGAAGCTCACATGCTTTTTTATTTTTATTTTGAGATAATACCAAGCAATATTCAGAGGTTAGTCCTGACTCTATACTCTGAAATGACACTTGGCAGGTCTTGCTTCGACATACAGGATACTGGGGGATCAAACCCATGTTGGCTGTGTGCAAGGCAAGTGCTCTACCCACTTTACTATCACTCCAGCCCTCACATACCATTTTAACAGTTAAATTATAGCTTAGCCTGTATTTTGTCAAATATTGGGCATCATTTGAAAAACAGCAAAAATGTTCCTATGCTAACATAGAAACATTTATACCTTAAATGCTTTCATTTTCTAGTAAAAATTTATTTATTTATTTATTTATTTATTTATTTATTTATTTATTTCTTGTTTTGGGGCCACATCTGGTAGACATCAGGGTACTCCTGACTTTGTTCTCAGGAATTACTCCTGATGGATCCCAGAAAAACTATACAGGATACCTGGGATATATCAAACTTAGGTCAACCACATGCAGAGACAACTGTACTATCTCTACAACCCCTAGTAAAATTATTTTACCGTTAGTTTTTTTTTTCTAATAGAGTTTCCTTTTGAGATGCTGATTTTACTTTTTAAGGCTTTTGTACTTTATGGTAATGCCAGAGCCAAAATTTGAGCAGCATAAGGCCATTGCAAGGCGAATTTGTGTTAGTTACTCATTAAAGAATGGGGATTTCAAAGGATCCAGTGAATAGGCTGTAGCAGATAAATGGTATAGATGGAATGTTTATGTTCTTGGAAATCCTTATAACCAAATGAGATGGTCTGAGGAAGTGGAGATTCTTAAAGGGAATTAGAATGTGAGTGGCAAATTTCATTATGAGTTTAGTACCCTCATGCGAGGGCCCTGAGAGTTTCCTCCTTTTTCCTCTGATTCCTATCATCAGTATACTGCATTATTATTATTATTATCCTCTTTTTATAAATAAGGTAACTAAAATATAAGAAAAAGTTAAAACAAATCAATGCACAGCAGACAAGTAGCAAGGGGAGCAGTGATAAACCTGGTTTATCTGGCTCAATTGCCTTAACATACTTCCATTTATTAGATAAAATTCTTTGAAGCTATGATCTTAATTCATTTATTCATATTGATTAAGTCATGTTACAAGCAAGCTGCTTAAATTCTTTAGAACTTTTACTCTTGTATCTTTTACTTAAGACAAGTTCCTTTAGTCTAATGTAGTCTGGAAAAGTCTTCACTTGTTTGCCAGTCCCTTGTAATCCCTGACTTAAAAAAGCTAGCAGTTCCAACTTAAAAGAGAAAAATATTATAGTAGTGCTAGAGCTGGACAGTAATAACTTATGAGAGTCAATTGGTGGATTATCAGGGATCTAAAGACCATTAAATAGTGTTAAAATCAAATTATTACACTAAGTTCAGTTGACTATATATAGTTTAACTAACTATATATGTAATTATATATAGCTATTAAGTGTTATATATATATGTATGTTTATATTTCTCTGTTGTGTGTGTGTATTTGGAATTTACTGTCTATTGCTGGCTGTGCTCAGGAGAACCTGGTAGGCTTAGGAGGACTATATATGGTGCTGGGGGACTGAACCCACATTGAGCTACATGTAAAACAGATACAATATCTCAACTTGAAATTAATTATATTTTAAGTAGAGATAGCATATACTAAATATCTGCCAATCCTTCATTACTTTGTGATGGTTTACTTTTTTTTCCTGGTCAAGAACATTTACTATAATATTTATGGTGAACATCATATATAATGATATGTTGCTATATATCTTTTCCCATACTCTAATTAATATCACATCCTCTTGGCAACTTCCAATCTATCATGCTGGAAGATGTAGCAGTAAAAGTAAAAGATGCAATCAGAGCCTTCTTTTTTTTTTTTTTTTTTTTTTTTTTTTTTTTTTTTTTTTGTGAGCTAGCTATTAAGCACTGAGCAACACAACTCTATATAGAACTTTCCAGTGTTTGGGATTCTCTTGATCTTTCCTATAATAATAGAAATCTTAGCCACAATTAATCTACTAAAGCTTCAATCTCTTGTTCATATTGTTTTCAATAATTGATAAATTGGATTATAGTAATTCAGAGAGTAAGCATCTTTCTTTTGTTCAAAAGCACTTTTAGGTTAAAGAAAATAAAAAAATTGGAAATCTTGGCAAACTCTGTCTAAGAAATAGTTTTGCTTATATTTTACCTGATGTCAACATGGGGAAGAAATTGGGACTAGTTTTTCCACTTTTTTTGGAAATTGAACACATGCATTAAGAAGAAAGGATGAATATAATTTTTACTGAATTTGTCCTAATGTGGTTCTTAGGATGAAAAATTCTTTTTTTATAACTTACCAATACTTAAATGCAAATGCAAAAATGAGAAGAGCACAAAACAGCTGACAACATAATAACAGTTAAAAAAGAAAAATGTGAGAAGAACTAGAAGCTTCCAGTGGTCCTCAAATTATGGCCTGTAGGCCACATATTGTATTTGACCATTTTGTTTCTTCACTTTAAAATAAGATATATGCAGTATGCAAAGAAATTTGTTCATAGTTTTTTTGTTGTTGTTTTGTTTTTTGATTTTGGGCCACACACAGTGATGCTCAGGGGTTAGTCCTGGCTATACGTTCAGAAATCGCTACTGGCTTGGGGGACTATATGGGACTTGGGGACCGAACCAAGGTCCATCCTTGATCAGAAGCATGCAAGGCAAACATCTTACTGCTGAGCCAACGCTCCAACCCCAGAAAA
>NC_064859.1:36030420-36112920 GCF_024139225.1 Suncus etruscus | reverse complement strand
GGTTTACCAGTTTTCAGTGATTAGGTTGTAGGGACAGACATTAAAGACTAGGTGAAGAAAACAGATCTATTGCTATGTCATATAATTACTAGGATGGATATGAAAAATTTGGCTACTCTTCTATAGCTTAAACATAATTTAGCATCTTAAAACATCTGAGTGTAACATGCGCAGTGATAGCATGTTGCTGAAGAAAGCCTTAGGGTTTTATTGCCTGTAACCATGCAACATCTTAGCAACCAAAACATTCTTGCTATAATTTAATGAAAAGTTATGAATAAATTAACTATGTCAAACATGACACTATGCTTTGATGAAGGGAGGTTATCATAATTATTTTTATTTTCTCCCAAACTTTTTCCCAAACAAAATGCCCACTTTAGTATTTCAGTTTTAAAAGTAAATTCCTAACAATTCAGCATGTAATAATTACTATCATACCAAGTGATTTTTCCAGTTTGCATGATCTTCTTAGAAAAAAAAAAGTGAGGACTTTGCTGATCAAAAGAGTAATTTTGGTTTCAGGTTGCAGGCAGGGATCAGATTGGTGGTAATTGCTGGCAAGGTGCCCAACACAGGCAAGTTCAGAAAATGTTATTGAGAATAATCAAACCTTCCATATTCCAACTTAAGAGCTCTTCTTCAAAGATGATATTTGTTCAACCTAGAGCTAGAAGGAAAGCGGCTGTATGGACAGTCTCCAATTAGCCAGAAGATTTTAATCTACTCGGCAGAACTAATCAAATGGCTGTGCTTCCTCAGCGTTTGCATGAATTGCACCCTAGCTGGAGGTTAACGGACTAAACAATAGCAGCAGCAATTAAGTGGATGTAAATGAATGTGATAGGCAAATTCTCACAAGGAGAACATCAATGTGTCAGTGTCGATGCATTGGTACCTGAAATAAAAGAGGAATTGACTGGGACTAAGAAGGTAATATGTAGCGACTTTACAAGGATGTGTAATTTCAGTTAGACTATATAGGAATTTCTTGGCTATGAACAGAAAGAATAAAAATAAATAATACTAGCATTTCTGTATATTCTCTTGTGGGAGGGGAAAAGAAAGCTGTACAAACAGACACACATATACATGTTCAAGGTATTATACCTATTGGCATAACTTAATTATGAAATATATTGTTAGATATGGAGTTGACTAAAGCACAAACCTACCTAAAATAGAGAAGTATTTTCATGACCTGGGAAACTGATTATTCAAAACAAGGTAAATCCCCTTGCCCTATTTTGTATTTGAAATTGAGGACTTAATTTTTTTTAATTTTATTGAAATCATTGTGATTTACAAAGTCCCTCATAATTGGAATTTATATATACAATGAATCAGGGCCAATCCCACCAATGGTCCCAGAGTGTATCCTATACCACCACCCTTTGCTTACTGGCCTTCCAGTACAACAGACCCATTTTAAGTATAGATAGTTATAGTTTAGGTCTTTTGATTCTATTGTTGTTGACTTTGGCTTGGATATTTAGTTCTGTCCTTTTATATCTCTACCAATGCACCTGAGATCACTTGGCTCTTGGCTCCCATCCTTTCTTTTTTACCCCTTTCTTAATTTTATAGAAAAATAAAAAAAATATGAAGTAGAACAGAGTAATTTGTGTCCCAAAATACTATGAAAAAGTGTGGTATCTACCTAAAAGATTTTAAAAAAGGGTGGCAGTTGTTTGCATAGGTACGTATTGTCAGAGTAAATAGTATGTAGATATTATTTGCTGCAGGTTTTAGCAGAATCTAAAATACGGGAATTGTGGAATAATGTGAAAACTTGAGATTTACTTAAATTTTACTATTCAATCCTTTGAAACTTTGGAGAAAACTTCCACATCTGTAGAAAGAAACATGGGGTTTGAAGGGAAAGTAAAATATGTAAAGATTTCTATAAATTTACCCCTGATTGCAGGATCTTCAAACAGCATGTGAGAACATTTGTTATAAAATTAAAAAATGCCATGGGTTCAGCCACATACCTTTATTTCTTCCTGTTAGCTTATTTCTTTTTATTTAAATTTCAATGGAACAAAACAGTTTAACTGAACATAAATTTGTTTAGAGAAATATAAGGGGAGCATAATAGAGAAATAGATGCTCAGGAGAGAAGATGAGCTTCTCCAGAAATTAAAAAGAAGAGGATAATTTTTGGTGAAGGTTATATAATTTCTCCCAATTATCTTGCTCTAGTTTTCTCCATATAAATAACTTAATCTAAAAGCTATCTCCAAGAAAGCTACAAACTCTTGATGTTTCTTTGATGTTCTTCATCCTTTTTTGTAGCTAGTTGTCTGCAATGGGTTTTTAGGCTTACACCATTCCCACTTATAATTCCTCCCTCAAGACCATTTATCACAGATTTTCTCCAATCCCTATCCCACTTGATATCATGAGTTAATTTTTAAGTTAAATTTTTGCAATTTGGGTCCCATGTTTACTGTTCTATTGTATCTAGTGCATTTCTATTTTTTTCTGTTTTTTTTCTTTCTTTTTTTTCTTTATTCTTTTTCTTTTTTTTTTTTTTTTTTTTTTTTGGTTTTTGGGTCACACCCAGCAGCACTCAGGGGTTACTCCTGGCTCTTCACTCAGAAATTGCTCCTGGCAGGCTCAGGGAACCTTATGGGATGGCAGGAATCTAACCCAGGTGTGTCTTGGGGTAGTCTGCGTACAAGGTGAATGTCCTACTGCTGTGCTATGGCTCCAGCCTGATCTAGTGCATTTCTAATCACTTCTGAAATAAATTCAGAGTGGAAGAAAGTTTCGTATCTAGTCTTCTGTTGAAGGTAACTAAGTCTCTATTTTTATAAATCTTCATAGGCTACACTTAATAGTGTTCGGCATAACAATCTTTGGCCATAATATTATCATATTGCATAGCATATCAAAAGTTAAAAGAAAAATCACAACATATGTGAAATATAGAAGAATCCACTGAAGAAAAGTTTCTCAAAGGACAACTGAGACACTAAACAGGAGAAAATGTTGAAGATGAATATATTGATAAGTTATAACCAACAAAAGAATGGTAGATACATTCATAGACTTTCCTAGAATATCCTCATAACATCTTAAAAAATCATCAAAGAAATCAAAGCTTTCAAAATTTTCCTTTAAGAAGGCTCAGTGAGGATCCAAGTTATTATATACATAATGAGACTAAACTACAGCACTAAATAATAAAGTCACTATATCTTTAGTTCAATTATTTTTTTAGAATTGATGGCTAGAAATATGTATATATATGTACTCAGTTTTGCAACACACCTATTACTTTGCTCATTTTCCTTAAATTATTTATAATATTTTAAAACTAAGGAACCAAAAGTATTGTTTTATGCAGCTTTACTTCACTATACCATCACCAGCGTAGCTTAATTTGCTCAAAATCCCAGTCCCCACCAAGCACCCTTAAATCACTGTTCCCATGACTGGATCTGAAAGTTGTTACCATTAGGAACTGTTTAATCCTTTGCTTTTTCTTTCTATCCTCAAATGAGTGATACCATCTGACACTTATCTTTTTTTTTTCTGTAGTTTTTGGTTTTTGGGTCATATCCGGCAGTGCTCAGGGCTACTCCTGTCTCTCGCCAGGCTCAGGGGACCATATGGGACACCGGGATTTGAACCACCAACCTTCTGCCTGCGAGGCAAATGCCTTACCTCCATGTTATCTCTCCGGCTCCACACTTACCTTTTTCTTTCTGACTCAGCATGATTCTTTCCATTTCTGTTTAATTTACAACAACCTGAATGAGTTTAGCTTTTTTTATGCCCACATATATTTTATTGTGCATGTATAGTACAATTTCTTATTCAAAATAATTTCAAAGGTCAACAAAAATGAGAGTAACCCATAAAAATGAGATGAATGAACAATTGCTCAAATTATTTAAAGATGGCAGCATCTATATGAAAATATTAATCATCACTGATTATCAGGGAAAGACAAAAATGACAATGTGGTATCATCTCCTTTGATTGAAAATGGTGTATATTGGAAATTCTGAAAACAATAAGTGCTATCAGGAATGTGGCAAAAAGGGAGTTCTTACTCTTTGCAGGTTGGGACTGTTGTCTGGTTCAGTCTTTTTAGGAATAGGAGAATTAGAGATGTCTCAAAATATTCTTAATATATTTTCCTCTACTTGTAATATATATATACACTTTTATGATAGAGGTTATAGTTTGTTATACATTTTATTCTATATTTCTTCTATTTATCTCTGAAATTCATTTCAGGGCATCTGCCACATTAATGCAAAATAATTAAGCAAAAGGACATATGAATGCCTATATTTTCCACTAGCCCTGACCTAAAAACAACCCACATGTCCAACAACAGATATGTGGATAAATTGTGGTATAATATTGTGATATAGACATGCACAGACACACCTAAACACATATAATACACATAAATACATATTTATATATAAATTTACTTGGGGAAAAGAAACTTTAAGAGCCAATGAAAAATACTGAGAGGATCAGTTAAATATACTACATAGCTGACTTAGATCGATTTTTCTGCTCTATTTTTGGCAGCTAAGGAATCAAGGAAAACTGAGACGTTATGAGTGGCATCTTATTCAAAAACCAGATAGAAATATTACAAATAACACAAATTAGGAATCCTTTATAGCCAAAGTTATGCAATCAGTTATAAGTGTTTCTAATGAAATCAGGCATTTTTGAAACAATTTTGTTTTTACTTGGGTTCCCAACATTGTTTGGTTGTGGCTCACCTCTTAGTCAGATTTTGCAGAACTGATAGTTTTGGTGATGGGACTGGCAATGCCAAACTGCTCAGTCAAGTTTTGCTGGAACCAACAGAGCTACATCTGGTAGTGCTTGCTTTGTCATAATATACCAGAATTCAAATGTGGTGCTATAGTGCATCTATGTATTTGATCTAGCTATTTGAGCTATTTCTCTAGCCTCAAACACACATTCAAAAAATAGACCATATAGAGATGTGCTCAGAGGCTATTCCTGGCTCTGTGTTCATTAGTGACCCATTGGCTGTACTCAGGAAACCATATATGGGTCTGATATTCAAATCAGCATCAGTGAGTTGTAAGGCTAGTGTCTCACCTTCTGTACTACCTCTCCAGACCCCCAGACACACAATTTTCAAACTATAATGAATCTTGGCTATATGTTTTAACACAATATTACACATATGTGGGGCTGTCGTGATAGCACAGCTGTAGGGCGTTTGCCTTGCATATGGCCGATCTGGAACAAACCCAGGTTCGATCCTCAGCATCCGTTATAGTCCTCCGAGTCTGCCAGAAGCTGTTTTTGAGCACAGAGCCAAAAGTAACTCCTGAGCACCACCAGCTGTGGCCCCAAAGCCAAAAAACTAATTACACATGTGTGTGTATAGGTAAGAGAGATGCAAAGAAAATATAAAGTAAAAATTACAAGCAGCTTACTTCTGAGTTTACTTAGAATATTTCATAATATTCTAATGTTTTCATAGGGATTAGACCAGACAACATTTCCACCAGTAATGGATGGGAGTTTCTTTTTCACTGTAACACATGAACAACACATATAGTTCAGAAGTACTTTTTTTTCACAACTACTTTTGTTTTGTTTGTTTATTTATTTTTGGAGGGAGCACACCCAGTGACACTCAAGGGTTACTCCTTGCTATGCACTCAGAAATAGCTCCTGGCTTGGGGGACCATATGGGACTCCAGGGATCGAACTGAGGTCTCTTCTAGGCTAAGTTGAGCAAGGCAGATGCCTTACGACTTGTGCCACTGCTCCGGCCCCACAAGTACTTTTGATATGTACTTTCTTACTGGTATAAGATAATATATGATTGTCTTCTTGATTTGGATTCCCCTAATGATAAATGATGATGATAATGTTTTATGTGTAAGTTGGACATCTTTGATCTTCAGAGAAATGTCTGTTTATTCATCTTCCTATTATTGATTGGCCTTTAGACATTTTTTATAGATAATCTTTGTGAATACTTTGTATATACTGGATATCAATCCTTTATCTAAAGTATTTTGTCAAATATTTTATTCCACTAGGACCAGGTTAACTGTCTTTTTGTTGTTTTGTTGTTGTTGGAGTTTTTCTTTGTTTTTGTTTTTATTGGGGGGCCACACCTGGTGATGCTCAAGAATTACTCTTGGCTAAGTGCTCAGAAATTGCTCCTGGCTTGAGGGAACATATGGTTTTTCATTCACTTTGAGTTGAATAAGGTGTAAGATGTGTAAGGTGTGAGATATGGATCCAGCTTTAATGTTTTACCTGTGGTCATTAATGTGTATTGACTCCATTTGTTGAAATGATATTTTATATTTCATTTTATGTATTCAGTTTCTTTGTCAAAAATTAGCTGATCATATACATGGAGGGTTGTTTTTGGATATTCTATTCTGATCCATTGGTCAGAGAATTTGCCTTTATTCTACTACCATGCTGTTTTGCTCACTATAGCTTTGTAGTACAGCTTCAATTTATTAATTAAATGCTTCTCAGTTTGTTATTTTTTATTATCATTTGGACCCAGGGTCTTTTATGATTCCATACAAACTTTATAATTGACCCTTCAATGTCCTTAAAGAATACTGTCTTAATTTCAATAGAGATTGCACTGTATGTAGTTTAGGTAGGGCAGTCAGTAACCTCATTATTAAGCCGTCATATGACCCAGAAATTTCACATTTGGATATTTATTCCCAGGACAAAAAAACCATTGATTCAAAGGAATGTGTGAACACCACTATTTATTGCAGCACCTAGTACAATAGCTAATGTTTGGAATCAACCTAGATATCCATCAACAGATCAGTAAACCATAAAATATAGTATATGTATACAATGAAATGCTTCACAACTATAAGGAATGATTCAATCATGCAATTTTTTTTGCAACATGGATGGGACTTGAAGATATCATGTTGAATAAAGTAAGACAGAAGAAGGTAAATACAGGACAGTATCACTTATATGTGATATTTAGAATAACTGCATAAAAGAATGTGATATTTTAAATTGGAGTTGCCTAGATCAGCCTCCATCTAGTGTACAGTTATAAGAAGAAAAGAAAGTGGAGGGGGGAGAAAGACATATGAGAAATACTGGTGAGCAGGAGTCTAGGAAATTTAGGTACTTTGGTGCTGTTTAGAAAGGACAGAGCTCAATATGTAAACCACAGAGTCAATAACACTGAAGTCACAATACCCAAACTTTACCAACCAAACTTAAAAAGGTGCCTGTCAAGATAGCAGGCTGGGAGCTATAGAAGAAACAGGGGAGCACTAGTGAAGGAAAGTTTACACTGGTGGTGAAATTGGTGATAAACATTATATATCTAAAACTCAACTATGAAAACTTTACAAATCAGATTTCAACTTTTTTGCCGAATCCTAATAAGCAACAAAGAGCACAATATCTAGAATATTAAGTGATGGCCATAGTTACTAGTGGAGTATTGAAAACTTTAAATAGTTAAGAAATATTTTATGCACGTTTTTGCCATACACATGCATTATATGGAGGCTATGTGAGAAGGTATTACTGAAGAAATATTTTTTCTTTGATACACTCAATTTTTGTAAGAATTACCTCAATTTTTGAAACAATTCTCTCAAATTTTGTTAATTTTTACAGGCTGTCTTAAATACTGAAGAAAAACTAAAACTATTCTACTTTTATTGGAAGAAAGGTGATTCAGTTATTTGAATATACTGCCTAATTATCATTGGAGAGAAGTTTTTATCTAGTTTATTTCTTTAAATTTCATTCTATACTTAACTTTTAGCAAAATGATAAAAAAGAAAAGAAGGGAATAGTAAATTGTTTACCTTTTTAAGTAAATTATACCATGATTTAAGACTCATCATCCTATTTTTTAATCATAGTAAGTCAGTTGATTAATTTCATTCTATTTTATAAATGTCCCTTAGAAATGGTAAAATACAGGTTTCTCTTAGGTAGTGAAAAGGTAGGATCAGTATTTAATAGATAAGCTATTTACTCAAAGAACATTGAGAAGTATACATGCCTACATAGATTCATTTGGGGCACCAAATTTATTGCATACAGTTATATATTAAAATGTATTCTAATTTTAAGATACATGGCATACAAAGAACTTTTTCAAATTGTTCTTGTCATTTAAAATATATTTGGTATAAAATAGAACTTTTTTTTTTTTTGGTTCTTGGTCACAGGGGATACTCCTGGCTTTACGCTCAGAAATCGTTCCTGGCAGGTTTGGGGGACCATATGGGATGCTGGGATTCGAACCACCATTCTTCTGCACACAAGGCAAACACCCTACCTCCATGCTATCTCTCATACCCCAAAAATAGAACTATTTTTTATCTTAGTTTAAAATGGGTAATATTCCTGAATTTTTTTGCCCAAATTCCCATTCCAGCATTAATAAATATAGAAGAAAGAAGAAAGAATGGAAGGAAAGATATAGGCAAGCAGAGACAGAAGGTGGAAGAGTAGAAAGGAAAGTTTAAGGAAAGGAACAAAGACAAAGAGAAAAAGAAAGAAGGAATGTGGGGTAAAACCTGTGAGTACTATATATGTTTTAAAAGCTGTTTCTAGAAGAGAAAGATTCAGGAGGAAGCAAGATGGAGGGAGAAGAGACAGGCTTGAGTGCAGGGCTAATAATGGAGATAGCTTAAAAGGTTTTAAATCATAGGGTCCACACATGGTGGCTAGGACCTTGAATAAAGCTTCATGTCTCGGGGCCGGAGAGATAACATGGAGGTAGACCGTTTGCTTTGCATGCAGAAGGATGGTGGTTCGAATTCTGGCATCCCATATGGTCCCCCAAGCCTGCCAGGAGTGATTTCTGAGCATAGAGCCAATAGTAACCCCTGAGTGCTGTCGAGTGTGACCCAAAAACCAAAAATCAAAAAAAAAAAAAGCTTTATGTCTCCTGAAAAAAAAAATAAAAGCTGTTTCTAGATATGGAAAAACATTGGTTTATTCATTTCCAAAAAAATCGGTATGTAAATATATACATATATATTCAAGAAGAATAAAAATTGACCAAAATATATCATCACTGATTAAACAAATGATTAAATTTAAAGCATTTATATGCATAAACTGGCCACCTATAAAGTAAATCATTCCATGTGAGGTCATGTAAAGTGTATGATTTTCTTTTTTCTTGTTCTTTTGTTTTTGTTTTTGGACCACACCCATTGATGCTCAGTATTTACTCCTGGCTATGCGCTCAGAAATCGCTCCTGGCTTTGTGGGGGCATGTGGGATGCCGGGATCAAGCGGCCCTCCTAGGTTAGCGCTTATAAAGCAGATGCAAAACCTCTAGCGCCACCGCTCCAGTCCCGTATGACTTCTTAAAGCAAAAAAATTTGAATTCTATCATTGAAAATTTTGGAAATAGGGCCCGGAGTGATAGCTCAGCGGCGTTTGCCTTGCAAGCAGCCGATCCAGGACCAAAGCAGCCGATCCAGGACCAAAGGTGGTTGGTTCGAATCCCAGTGTCCCATATGGTCCCCCCAGTGCCTGCCAGGAGCTATTTCTGAGCAGACAGCCAGGAGTAACCCCTGAGCAACGCTGGGTGTGACCCAAAAACCAAAAACCAAAAACCAAAAAAAAAAAAAATTTGGAAATAATTTTACCCCACATTTCATGTCTCTCTAATGGTGAATTAAAGCATGAACTTTTTGTTTAGAGTACAAAGTAATATCAGACTATGGCATTTAGTGTATGAATCTCCATAATGAACCAGGTTTGTGAACCAGTAAATAGCAGTCAGTCTGTATGTAACAGGTATATTGCCACTTCTGGTATATTCTTGGCAAGTGATATCCTAACATCTTTTAAGAATATAACATTATTTTTCTCAGATTTCATGGATTCTGCACCAACTTCTATGTACCAATCATTGACTTCTTTTTGTTTGATGGGAGGTTAATGAGAAATGTCACCAAGAATTTTTCCATTTGTCATTGAGACTAACTTCTGACATATAGATCATATTTCAACATACAAGTAGACATGAACAGGTTTGATAGGAAGCAGTTTCTTTATAGCTTGTGTACATATCAATATATGCATACTCATTCACACTACAAAGGCAGAATTGGATTTATACACTATATAAACTTTATTAAAGTGACCTAAACTGGAGATAAAAAGCTTTGTAAATGAGTGACAAAATAGTTGTAAGAAGATGGGTGATTTTTGTAGTCTGGAATGAAATGAAAATACAGTCACCATATTCAATAACATGCTAGAGATAGTAAATATAATCATCCCCTAGCTGACCCATGATCTTTATTAGCTTTGTCCTGACAATCTGACCTTATAGAGTTCTACCCAATTCTGCCAGTCACATAAAAGCCACAAACAAATAGGAAATCTGGAAGAATTTTCAGATTTCAGATCATGTTCAAGCTTATGAATCAGATTTTTCTATGTGTGGACATGACAACTATGGAAAAACTGTAATTTAGGACATATTCTCTTTATCCTTTTATGTAGAATTTCACTTTAATGTAATGCAAATGACAGTAAGAAATACATTCAGTGAATGTTAAAGCCGTCCCATTAAAAATTCTGTATGCATTTCACATTCTAATTCATGTACAGTCAAAAACCCTGATAAAATCACAGTGCTGATTTGACTGCTGCACTTATCGTATTAATGAGGATACTTTATGCCTTTTGAAAATTGGGATATGGCCCATTATGTGATTGTAAATGATGTGATTGTATCACATAAATTTGTTATTCAATCCCACCCCTCCCTCTAGTCAGTTTTGTATATAAGAGGATTCATTGGTGATCCAGAAATGAAGCTAGAAAACTGAACTGAAAATGAGACTTTCCTTTTCTTTTGTCTATCTTTCTATTTATAGAAAATAATATAAGAAACACGTACATGTGTGTTTGTGAGTGTATATCATTCTTTTTAAATAATTCTCTTAAAATGGTGTAGGAAGAATTACTCTGGTTCAAATCCTGGCACAATATATAATCCCCAAACATTTCTAGGAATGATTCACAAGCACAGAACCAGGAATAAGCCCCGAGTACTGTCGAGAGTGTCCCAAATACTGTCGAGAGTGTCCCAAACCCGACTTCTTAAATTTTTCTCTCTAAAGTCACAGAGTAAAACTCACCAAGTAAATGAAGAAGCAGAGACTTTGTTATTGTGCTTTCCTCTCAGCCAGGACATATCTCCATTCATTGCTTGGCTTGTTTTGAATCGCATTAAGCTTCTGAGACTTCCTTTTACTCCTTGCTTGCAACAAGTGAAATACTGGCTAACTATTGTGGGCCCACGCATCCTGGTTTGTTAGCTGTGTTTGCATTCCCAAGAGCATCAACTCCTGATGTTATTCATTTATTATTTTTTTTTCTGTCTTACTTGCCTAAGCAGCATCATTACTCTCAGGAGGACCCAGTGGGAGTGGTGATATTTGGATCACCACTGTGGGAGTTCCTTGGCTGTTTTTTCTCCCTGTCCCTTTTGTATATGCATCTATGTGACTTAGATGTCTATGTTGATAAAGGCAAAATAGCTATATTTTTGCTTTCCAGTTTTTCAATAGAGACACAAAACACCTTACTTGACATGAAGGTCTCCAAAGTCCCCAAGGGAAAAAACTGACAACAGAAATGGCTTCAGAATTCTTGAATTAAAGGAATGAAGGAGAACACTGACCCTAGTCTGAGAAGCTCTCTGAGAACTATACCTTACACATTTGCCTTTCTTATGTGATGGTTCTTAATCTTGTGAATATATTAGAGAAGCACAAAGGCTTCAATGCTTTCTACTGGCCTAAGTCTTGGTGATTGTCAGAGCTGTTTGTAATTTTTTCCCCTAAACAAGATATTTGTTTAGGGATTCCTTAACAGTTATACACCAAAATTTTTTCACCCTTTAAACTTTCTAACTGTCTAGAAAATTGCACTGCCCCTCTTATTGCAAAAAGCTGTGATGTGTTTTATACTTGGAATTACAAGTAAGGTCACTGTAAATTCTTGACACTCACATGACAATCTCAAATTTGTGACACTTGTTCTTATTAATTTTGGAGCCTGGGCTATATAAAGTTCTATTTTTTTAGAGATCATCAGTTACAGGCTCACTCTTCCTTCCTTCCTTCCTTCCTTCCTTCCTTCCTTCCTTCCTTCCTTCCTTCCTTCCTTCCTTCCTTCCTTCCTTCCTTCCTTCCTTCCTTCCTTCCTCCCTCCCTCCCTCCCTCTCTTCCTTCCTTCTTTCCTCCCATCCACCTATATCCTTATTTTATTCCTTCCTTTATTCTTTCCTTCCTTCCTCTCTTCTCTTTTTTCTCTCTTTTTCTTTCTTTCTCTTTCTTTTTCTCTTGTCCATTCTTCCTTCCGACTTTTCTTCCTTCCTTCTTTTCTTTCTTTTGTTCTTTCCTTCTTTCTTCCTTCCTTTCTTTTGTTCTCTCTTTCTCTCTCTCTTTTTCTTTCTATCTCTCTTCCTTCCTTCCTTTCTTTTTTCTTCCTTCCTTCCTTCCTTCCTTCCTTCCATCTCTCTTTCCTTCCTTCCTTTTGTTCTTTCTCTTTCTTTTAGCTTCTTGTTTTTAAAGATTCTATTCCTGACATGTTAAACTATCAAACCTGTAGTAGCAGGGACTAGAACAATAATGCAGCAGGTAGGGCACATATTTTGCGTATGCCTGACAAAGTTTTGATCTATATTATCCTCTCCAATCCCCACATCATTGCTAGGAGTAATTCCTGAGTACAAAAGCATGAGTAATCCCTTATTATTGCTGGGTGTGATCCCCCAAAGATAGGTGTATATGCCAGTGTTCCCTCCTTCTTACCCAATCTAAAAGAATCAATACCATGAAAAAAGTTTTGATAGGCAATACAAATATTATAATGCATTATTATTATTATTATTTTGGAGACACATCCAGTAATATTCGAGCTACATCTTGCATGGTACTGTGTTCCAGCACTGCTTGGGAGACCTATCTATGCCAGCCATTAAAATTGACCACTCACATACAAATATAATCACCAGGCCTTTAAGCTTTCTCCCAGGTCTCTTGTATTATTTTTTTCATGATGCATTAAAAAAGATAAATTGCTTAATTAAAACAGAGCAATAGATCACTGATGTCATTCATGATGGAATGTAACTTAAAAAATGTATTTTTACTCAGATCCGAGACCAATAAGAACTTTATACAGTCTCCTCGACAAAGCAATGCTATATCCTAATCTGCAAATCCATTCTGTTATGCTCACTGCTCTCCTTATTAATCAGTTCTACAGAGCTATACCTTTCTCAGTACTGTGACACATAGTGCATTTTTATGCTTCTGTTACTGAGTGGCCTTTTTTATATTTTCACTTTATCTTGCATTCAATTACTCATCGTTTCATCTGTAGAATAGAATACCATCACTGCCTACATTTAGGTAACAGCATGCTATATCATTTTGCTTCATATTTTTTTACTTGTAGCTCTTTTAGAAAGAAACTTGTTTGAGAAATCTTGGCTATGTCTTTGGAGAGAAATCATTTACCTTCTTTTATTTGAGCTGTAATTTGTCCCTCAGTCCTTCTATTATTAAAAGAAACACCTTATTTACATTTACTCAGTACCTATTAATTCATTTAACTGCCTGATTGTTACAGTTTTAAGAAAAACCAAGTGATTTTCTTGCTCTCAAACACTGTTGATCTATTTTATGAATTCCACTGTGCCACATTTATAAGTCTGTTTAATTTATTTGCCTCTCAGATGTAAGAAAAGTGGTCAAAAAGAATCCCTGTCAAAGAGAAAAGTAGATACCAGGTCTAGCAATATGGCACAACATCTTGGACCGTGTGTCTGAGTGTGAAGGTTGCTATACACTTAATTCTATGTAAATTTCCTCTAATTTTCTCCTCTATTATCTTTTCTAGTATTTTACTAGTTTTAGAATACCTATGGTAGAACTTTTCTTTTCTCTCTTGAAAATTCTAAATAAATCAGGGTATGGAATATTACTCATTGAAAGAATATGGAATATTACTCAATCTTACTCATATTCCTCTTTAAGAATCATTGCTGGCAGAAGCCATGTTGTTTATATTCTATACTCAATAACGAATAATAACAGAACTGATTTTACTTGAGGAAAGACAAAGGAACCTCAGGGCTGCATTCTGCAATGTTTTGTTCTCAGGTTATTCTGCTTGAATGGTAAGATCTCCTATTAGATATTAGGTCACATTTTGCTTTCTTTATGAGAAATCCCCTATAGGGGAACACTTAATATTGAGCTGTGAGTTGTTACTGATCTATGAGCTTATGAGTATGTATGAAAGGGGGTCAAATGATAATAATAGTACATTTGTGTCTTCAGAATTTCAAATACCCACTGTTTAAAAAATACTGTAGTAAGCAAACACATTTCAGCATTCATGTGTACCCACATGCACACACTACCACATCTCCTCTCTTGAGATGTATAATTTAATACTTTAATGTTTGGATATATAATTGGGCTCTCTCTATTAAAACTGGTTTTCGTATTCTCTGAAAGGTAGGTAAATTTTAAGAAGACCATATTTTAATAAATTATAATATGGCCACAAATAACTCAACCTAGAACCTATATAAAATATAAGAACAACATATTATAGCAACCATTATAAATTGAATGCTCAGTATACACCTGCTGCTCATTTTTTTTCCAATTTGCTTTATTTTTACAATGCCATTAATATGTTTTTAATTATCTGCTTTTGCATTTTGTTTTTCTTTTCTTTGTTGTTGTTTTGTTTGTTATTTTTGCCACAACCAGCATTAATTATCTGTTTAATACAGATGGAGAAAAAAAGGCAAAGAGGGATGTTAAGAAAGCTATCAAGAAGCTGGGAACACAGTAAAACAGATAGGGCATTTTTCTGACATGTGTGGAGAGTGTCTTGCATGTAATGGACCCATGTTTGATCCCAGCATAGGATCACTTGAGCCCTACCAGCAGTGATCCCTGAGTCTATATCCAGGATTGCTAGGTATGGCCTTCCACTCAAAACTAACCAAGCCAACAAAAAATTTAATCCAGTCATGCGACTGGAAGGTGGTCGACCCAAAATTACTTTGGCTCTGAAGTCTAATTTTTAAACAATTACATTCTGCACCTTACTGACAGAAAACATAATCTGTGAATTCTCCAATAGTGAGCATCATGTGAGCAAAATCTTTCACAAACAATTTTAAAGTAATTGGACATAATGATTAATTTGAAATAACATTTCAATTAATTTATCCCTAATTTTAAAGCAACCTAACAAGCTATTTTATATGGAGAATTTAGGGGAAGTTCGCAAAGTATAATGATTGCTTCATTTAACTAAACATTTCCAAATCTAGTGTATTTTTAATAAGGTTTTTTTTTTTCAACCCCGACATGCTCAGAACTTACTCCTAGCCTTCAGCTCAAGGATCACTCCTGGCAGGTCTGTGAAGGCATATGGAGTGCTGACGATGAAATTAGAGTCTTCCCTGTGCAAAGCAAACAACCTATCCACTGTGCTCTCTGCCCTTCTGTTATGATTTTAACTTTATAACTATTTTACTCCTATGTTTCTATTGATGTTCTCTCTTTATTAAAGGGAGAAGAGAAAACTTCACTGAGTTCTCTAAAAGTGCCAGTCCTTTCTGCACTTATAATATGTACTTCTAAACCTGTGTTTCAAGACTTATCTTCACAATCATGTGTTCATAAGAAAGTAATGAATGCATAAAGTTCCATGTTCACATCCAATTTCTAAGTGCTATTGACTTCAGTATAGGTTCTTTAGCTCACTTCTCCAGAATTGTCATAAATTTGCTTGAGAATGCTATGCATATATTACTGATATATTGAAGTTTTCAAAATTCCTAGAATTTTTAAAGTTCAAGAAATGCTGCATTTTAGATTGATCATATATTTCTTTGTTTAAGATAATTTACTTATAGATTATATAAAGGAAAAATAGTAAAGAGAACATTTTTGATGATATTTCACAAGTATTAAATATGTAAGAAAAAACATTAAGTTTCCCCAGGAAAAATATGTTATAATAAAACTATTATGTTAGAATAAAACCAGAAGGCTTTTTGGAGGGCAAATAATTCTTTGCATCTATCTTTCACTTTGTGTTTTTATTATTAGATTAATGTATCAGATCTAGAGTAAATGGAGCCCCAAAGTCATACCATCCTACCAAAATAATTATCTTTAATTAATATGATTATTGATCATGTAGTAGAAGTCACTGTCCACATGATATAAGGCTTTTAGGGTTTCATGGGAATGCTTTACAACTTAATTATGTTTCCCTGAGAGATTATAACATAATTCAATTTATTTTTCCCATGTGTTTCATCAATCATATGAATAGAAGAAATATCTGAATCCCATTCCTTTGTCAATTCTTAACAAATTTAGACAAGGAATTTTAATGGTTCAGAGCTGATTAAAAGAAGTTGGGGTCTTTTCGTCCATGTGGATTTGTTCCACTATATTATGGTTATGTTAGTTTCACATTGTGTTCATTTTTCTGTATATGAGAATGCTAACCGAAAAGTCTGGAGTATCTGTCCTCCAGTTTTAATGGCATCACAAGATTGGGGGGACAGAGAGGTGGCCCAAACGGTAAGGTATCTATCTGCCTTGCCCTCACTAGCCTAGGACAGACCCCGGTTTGATCCCTCCGTGTCCCATATGATCCCCCAAGCCAGGAGCGATTTCTGAGAGCATAGTCAGGAGTAACCCTGAGCGTCACGGGGTGTGCCCTCCAAAAACAAACAAACAAACAAAAAATAGCATCACAAGATTGGATCAACATGCAGTGTATTTCCTAAATGTATTCGGGACCATGTTCTGCAGTCTTTGTTTCCATAGCCAAGGTATCAGGTACCATCTATGTTTCCTTCTACTTGTATATGTCAGTGTTCTGGTTTTACTATGAATTAAGCATTTCCAATGTATATAGTGTTGTATCCTACCCAAATGCTTAACATATTTATGAATCAGTGGGAATATCATTAATTTCTGACTCAGCAGAATACAGGTTTAGGTTGGAATCTAGGGCCTTACCCTTTTTACAAGTGTCCCAATAATGCTGGGACTACTAGCCTGCAAACCAGTTTTAATCAGAAGTGCTGTATCAGGCCTCAGAGCAAATAAACAACTGTTCTGCCATCATATTCCTTTGCCCTGATCCATACTACCAAAGACTGTGATTCTCACTTTCTTCTGCTGAGCAAACGCTGCAATGTGCCTCCTCCTTCCTTCCTCATTATACAAAATGAAACTGGTGCTTGAAGAAGACTAAATGTGTTCATACGAAACACCAATCCTTTCTCTAAGAAAGAAACCACAAAGCTTATCAGGAAAGTATGTACTTCTAGTGGCAGGCCTCCTCAGCCTGTTGAAATATGAAATAAATGAGGTGGAGTTTAATTTTAGGGTCTACAAATTTGTAGCGTGTTCATCATTTCTCTTGCCATTTTGTATGGCAGGCTGATGTTGGCAGACGCGTTTTGAGAGGAAAACTGTATTTGAAGCCTGGTTTAATGAAGCACTCCCACCTTTTCATGTGCCTCTTCTAATCTCCACTCTCAGCGATGAGAAAGATGTCATTCATTTTAGAAGATATTACTCCTGGAAATAAATTTCCTTTTTGCTTCCCTGGGGGTAGTTTCTTGGGATTTTTTCCAAACTGGACTTCAGACCGATTTCCCAGCAGAGGGCGCACTGCCCCAGGGCCATGGCCTTTGATCAGTTTATGGCTTAGGGTAGACTCACTATTCGTGGTTCTGGCTGTAGGAGATTCAGAAGGAAGAGCTCAGGAAGAGAAATAAAGGCTATTTTAAGGAGGAAAGTAAAAAAAAAATCATCCAGTTCTAAATCAATGACTTTTTGAAATGAAAGGTCCACATGACCACCATTAATGACAGCTTTTTATAATTCTCAGCTCTTCCCAGATGGACTTTTCCTTTCTTAAGGTTTTTCTGAACCTTGTATTGTCCAGCATTTGTAGCTCTCATTTTAATGAGTGCTAAATAAGAATCACACAAAGAATTTTAGTGATTCTAGTTGGACTGTTAATTAAGTAGTGAGAAGTCTTTAGAACTGTTACTCTGCCTTTTAACAGACAAGTGCTTCCACAGATTCTAAGGAATGAGGTCACATTAATACATACATATATAAAAAATAATGTGTGAGTTTATAATTTTTCTCAGTCACAAATGACCTCTCTAGCAAACTAAAATAGTGCAATAAAAGTTCTCCTTTGTAGGCCACTTTCCCTGAACTCTCTTTTCTGCTGCCTCAGAATTCTTTGCACAGGAGATGAAGTCGTTCTCTCTTTGGGAAGAGATGGGGGACTTAAATGTGTTGATAAAAGTTTTCAAATTTTCTGTTCTCCTGTAAATTATAAGGTCATGACCTAGCCTAGTCATTCATTATACAATTTTTATTTCTTTTATTGTAAAATGAGCTTTTGTTTTTGTATTTTATTTTTGTTTTGGATTTGTTTTGTTTTTCATTTTTGATAAATTCTACCACAAATTTTAGCTAGCATAAATGTAGGCAACCATAACATTACTCTCACATATAAGGTATTTTATTAAGTCCAGCAGTTTAAAATGTACAAAGTTCCTTGTAATAATCCATTCATTCTGTTCTCGCCTGATTCTTGGAGTAAGCCCACACAATTATTCAAATCCCAGCTTTTAGCTACAGCATACACCTCGCCATGGGGCTATGCCTCTGTAATCTTGCTTTGGTCTTGCATGTCAAATGGAATTAACTCCCATAAGAAATGTGTGCGAAGACAACCCAAAGTGTCTAATCCTGCTGCTGTCTTAAATTTCTGAAATTCTGAGCTGTCATTTTTTTCTTTGGCTTTGTTGAAGTTCTCACTTCTGCTTCAGTCTATCCAAAGCTGAAGTTTAGAAAAATTTGCATTTTTATATATATTTTAAGTTATACTTTATTTGACCTTTTCAAATGTTCTCTTTGTAGAAATATTTTTATTTTCTTCCTTTAGATTCCAAGACAAGTTTATACACAGCGGAATTTCAATGAGAGGTGAAATTCACTTTTTTGTTGGAGGGAGGGGAATTTTACAAACGGAAACACATACCTAGTTGTCGATTAAAAACTCAAATCTGAAAAAAAAAGGAAGACAGTATGTGTGTATAGGGCTGCACGTATGTGTGTGTGTGTGTGAGAGAGAGAGAGAAAGAGAGAGAGAGAGAGACTAAGTATTATATGAAAGAAGAAAAGAGAAATAATGGTATCATTATTATTGTACCTTAACCACTCAACCTAGCTAATCACAAAAACTAATTCTGTCTCGATTGAATCTTAAACTGCATCATCTCCCTCATGAATAAAATGCTTGGTGAAATGAGGTTGGTTAGTCTAGTTGTATGTTGCATTAAGAGCAGATTAGCTTGATGAGTAATTTCATACTCTCTTTCTTCTCTAGGGGCTTACTATTTAAATGTATTGAATACTAAGACTGCTCCTTTCCTTGCTCATTTTATCCTGAATTCCATTTACCTTCCTACAGTTCCTAGATATAAGGAATCTGAAAAAAAAGAGAAAAAACTCAGTATTTGGAATGCACTTACTAAAAATATTTGTTGAATGATTTTGAATGAGTAAGAATATCTTATATTGCTTTTTCTTAGTAACATACTCTACTTCCTTAATTTAAAATTATATCATTCAACCTAAAAAAAAAAAGCTGTTCAGGTTTTATTGAACTTTCCTTACATCCTGTGTTCTGTCTGATAATTACATATAGAATGTATTTTTAAATCACCAGTTATTCAGCATTGTGGGTTTTTTTTTGAGTTGTCTTCACTAAGTGAGGTGTGGAAGGGTAAAACTATAACGATGTGGTGGATATTTAATAAGTGGTAAACCACAGCATTCTCCACTTGAAAGTTAATTAAGGCCACTAGCTGACCATGCTTGTGCAGAAAACATGTTCATGGTTTAACTATAGAAATAGTCACAGCAATGCTCAGCTAAAAATAATAGCCTTATGAGACATTTTCACTGATAATTCTTGAATGCATATTGCTTGCTTTTTTTTTTAATAAAGAGATTGTCACATTTTGGAGGAAATACCTAATAGCATCAGAGTTTTTGATATCTTAAAGTTTTGCTTATCACCAGCCAGTAGAAATTAAAATGAAGAATGAGTTAGGGGACAGATGCTTGACCAAACCATATTTTTAATGCTAATGATTCTTATAAGGTAATCATTCATTATGTTCTGAATCTCTTTACCTAGTTAATAATATCCTTTAATATATAGATCCAACCAGTTTGGGCACCATAAAAGTCAATTCTTTGGCCTCTACTGGTTTATTATTTGTAAATTGGATTTGAGTTTGTTGAAGAGCCTTCCATAAGTGACAACATTGTGTGAATTATGCTTTTATATGCTTATTGTTTCTTTATGAGGAGAGCAGTAAAATAAGAAATATATTTTATTATATAATATATTAATTTTACTAATGGGATTGAAAAGGCACATTAAAATAAATGTCCTTTTAGTATCTGCATGGTAAAGTTAGATTGTCTTATAAAATTTTTTGATGCTGTTCTAGGATTCTGTAATATTTAGTGCAGCTAAAATAAATGATAGCAACATATCAGTCAAATCTGATAAAGGTAAAATCAATATTAAAGTGTTAAAAAGTCCAATGTAATTCTGGGACTTAGTTATGCAGGCTAATTTCAAGTTTGTTTTTGGTGTAACAATATGAATTCTACAAATAATTTTATTTGATTTTAAATATCTCACTTTCAGGTATTATGCTTTAAGACTTGAAAGTATTTTGGAACACATTGAGATAAGGTATTACAGGAGTTCATCTTCTGCTTTTCCATCCATCCACATCCCTGTGGGTCTCTCTAGACATATTTTAAACAGAATTTTTAGCTCAAATAACACTTCATCCTTGGCAGGATTTAGTAGAGAAAAATGAAACTACAGAGCAAATTTAATGAATACATTCTGAGATCTAGAACTAATAGTCTCATATTTTGCATATGTCATCATTGTACCAAATGATGTACCTAACACAATCTTATGCATTCTAACATGATCTAATACAATGAGAGCCATATACACATTTGAATCTAAATTTAAACTATCTTTCTTATTTCTGTTCTTATCTGCATGAGAATATTCTGGACAAAACTGATGTAGAGTTGTCAACCTTACAGTTTCTCACATGTAGCTCCTTTTCAGTCTAAGATGAGACAACAAACAGCAATCTTGGTCTTTATCAGTTGAGAATTTATATTTCATTTTTCTCATTGGCTACTTTAAATAAATACCAATTTTGCTGTTTTTTTCCCTCATTTTTATTCTCTTTTCATTTTTGTTATTTGTTCTCATTTAATTTGAAATGCCCAGCATCTGACTATAATCAGGTAAGGAGGCTCAGGAGATTTCTAGCAAGAGTAGGTCTCCTGAAAAGTGCCTTTTGGATACAACAGAATGAGCTTTTATTTATTATCTCAGGGATAACAAAACAGGGAGAGAGCAAGACTGTGTGGCAGCTGTCCTTTCAAGCAGCAGCTAACTTGTGAAACACCCCAGTCTCTGGAGTGTGAATAGACCGCCCCTTGGCTCAAAGTCATTCTGCTGTCCCTGGCTGCTGATTCTCTAGGCCAACAAAAACAAGCATAACAAAACATGCAAAAAAAGTGTCAACAGAAACTATTTTCTAAGATCCTAGCTTTTAGAAGTAGGGTATATTTGTAGTCCATATAAAGATTTAGACAAAATCTCATTGATAATTTCTATATACCTTAAATGGGAAATTCTGCCCATGAAAAGGGTCATATGTCTTAATAGGCACAAATAATTTACTTCTTCCATGATCTATGGAAAGGCCTATGTACCAAACATTATTGAACAGGAATAAATATGGGACTTTTCAGAATTACCTGCATTTAAATTTTAGACTTGTTAGTCACAAAACTAAGTCACTCTAATCCACTATTTTTACATTGATAAAAGAGGGTTAAAAACAACATTCTCATTGTGACAGCCACAATCTAAATTTTTTGTAAGAAAATTATTTAAAATGTTTATGTCAACATACAGTTTGGTATGTCATCAATGAAAACCCATAATAGAGTATGTGAGGAATAGGCATACACAGTATGCAGTGTAGAAACATATTATTACTAATACTTTATTTACTATCTTATTTATTCTATTGTCATCATTAATATTCAATTAATGAAAAGAGCAATTGGGTCATTTTTCGTTTCACTACAGAAAAGGATGGCAATCCATATCCCAAAATTCAAGGCTGAATAAAACACATTCAACTAGAACTCAATTCATTTCAATTCATTTAGAACCCAGAAATATTTCTGAACAGTGTGCAGCAGTGAACAGCAGCCCCAGAGTCCAACCTTGACACAGATATTACAGAAAAGCAATTAGCTTAGGCGTTTCATGTTTGTGTATTAATACATCCTAAGGAGGATTGAAAAAAATAATAAAAAATATCATGATAGTCTGTGGTTTCATTCTTACAAATGAGAAGCATGAAGAAGTGAGAAATTTCTAACATCAGATTATAACCAATGTCTAGCTATGGCATTTTTTAGAATATGCAAATATTAGCTTTCTTGGGTATGTTGTAGTTGTTTATTTGTTTGGGTCCACAGCCAGGGGTACTCGGGATTACTCTCAGCTCTGTACTCAGGAATCACTCCTGATGGATTTGGGGGACCACATGGGATGCCAGGCATGGAGCCTGGATTGATCTCATACGAGGCAAATGTCCTACCTGCTTTACTATTGCTCTGGCCCAACATTAACTTTTCTGCAGTTAGTAGCCAGGTGGATTTTTGATTAAAGCAAATGCTATATTATGCCACAAATATCTACAAATACATATGTATATCAAGAGAGTTAATAAAATTCCTTAGGCATTATAGGTCGAGGATTGGAAGAATATCAAGGGATGATAAAAATCTATGATGTAGATGTATTTTCTCTTTAACTATAGCACTTAACCCAGAGTATGATTTTCTTGAATGCCACTCAGTTGAAATTCATTGTGAAAGAGGTCACACGCAGTCAAAAACAAACAACAATGAAACAAGAATTGTAGAATACTATGATCATACAACTCACCCACTATTTTTTTTACTAAGTGATATGCCCCCTTAAAACTATTAAGTACCTGTGACAAAAACATTAAAGAGCAAATGCCCAATATTTTTATTGTTCAAGAAAACCCTTGATGATCTTTGATACTTAAAATAAGGTAGAAGGTCCTGGAAATGTTTATGACACCTATATGATGCAGAGAACACTATGGAGCATGATTTTGAAAGCATGTGAAAATAGTGAAATCATTGAATCCTTTCACAGTAATGGGAGTAGCAATCTTCTGGGTGTCTAGAAACCAACACGATTCATATCCATCTATATAGTTCTTGTTCATCCATATAGTTCATTGACTGTGCAATACAATTCACAGTCATGTGTGTGAAAAGTAGAGAAGTTATTAGGAGGCAAAGAGTGCGACCTACGTAAGGTCTGAGATGTCATCTCTAAAATGGGTATAGCTTGAGTCCCTAAATGGAAAAATGCATGAGAAAATGTAGGCTCAACCACATTCTGGTATGTGAATTAGAGGATGCACTCAATAAAAGGAAGTTAATTTTATTAAGAGGAAGCACATGATTCTCATCTTTAGAGAAAGCAGCGTCCATTTCTATGTTTCCTCCTTCAAGTACTTGAGTCATTTTTTTTTTTTTTGAGTAATTGGATGCTAGAACTTGGCATTTATCTGTATAGAAATACATTTTTTGAAAGGGCTCTGAGGTGGTGGTGTGAGGTGTTTATTAGTGATCTAAGGCAACAAAACTTGCCTCTGGTGATTATTGACTGTTTCTAGCTAGAGGCATAGATAGGTACAAACACTAAAGGGTGAATTACAGTTGGTTGTTACTCTGTGGATCAGCAGGGACTTCACAAGCTCTTGGAGGACAGACTATCTAGATCAATCAACAGTGACCCCTCTGGCTGAATATGTACAGGCACAAGGAAGCACCTGAATTAGCCTCTGTTCTCCTATAAACTGGAAGGAGACTCTGATCTCCTATAAGCTGTTCTCCTATAAAATGAAATAAAATCCCTAGAGTGGGAGGAAATTTGTGAGTGGTGAAAAGTTGAACCTAACTTAAAAAAGAAACTACTCTTCTGCCCATAACACACCTAAAATGTTTTTATTTTCTAGGACCCTCATAGAATGTATATATAATTCAACAATATGAAACTAAAGTAGGAACTGTAAGATGAAGAAAAAAGAAGGAACAGAAGGTTGATATCCAGTACTCTTAGATGAATGAACAATCATAGACTAATGGTGACACAGGACAAATTCTAACATGTAAAGATGTATTAAGGTGGGCTGATGCTTTAGGCAGAGTTATGGTATGTGTTAATGTGCCAGTCAATGTTTTGTTTGTGTGTTTGTTTGGGGTCTGTGCCCAGCAACATGAAGGTCCGTTCTCAGGGATCACTCCTGGCAGTACTGAGGAACCATTTGTAGTTCTGGGGATCAAACTAGGCTAGCTACTTGTAAAACTAGTATTGTAACTTCTATACTGACTTTCAGGCCATTGATCAAGTTTTAATACTGTCTAAAGAAATTTAATTTTTTGCTAAAACTACATTGGATATCAATTTATCCAAGAATGTCAGAGATCTGGATAAATTTCAATGGAGTCAAGAATCAAGTAAAAGTTGCCCTTGATAGATATGGTAAAGAACCTTACAAGTACCATTCCTGGTTTTGAGAAATGTGAGATATTCAAAAAGTACTTAATTTTCTCTTGCTAGCTATACTTTTTCATTTGGAACAATAGAAAGAAAGAAAAAGAAAGAAAGAAGAAAGAAAGAAGAAAGAAAGAAAGAAAGAAAAGAAAGAAAGAAAGAAGAAGAAAGAAAGAAGAAGGAAGGAAGGAAGGAAGGAAGGAAGGAAGGAAGGAAGGAAGGAAGGAAGGAAGGAAGGAAGGAAGGAAGAAAGAAAGAAGAGAAAGAAAAAGAAAGAAAGAAGAAAGAAAGAAAGAAAGAAAGAAAAAAGAGAAAGAAAGAAAGAAGAAAAAAGGAAGAAAAGAAGAAGAGAAAGGAAAGAAAGAAAGAAAGAAAGGAAGAAAGAAGATAGAAAGGAAAGAAATAAAGAAAGAAAGAAAAAGAAACAGACAGAGAAAAAGAAAGAAAGAAGAAAGAAAGAAAGAAAAAGAAAGAAAGAAAGAAAGAAAGAAAGAAAGAAAGAGAGAAACATAAAAAGGAAGGAAAGGAATTAAGGAAAGAAGAAAGGAAGGGAAAGTAGAAAAGAATAAGGAAAAGAAAATTAGGAAGAAAGGAAGGATGAAGGTAGAAAAGAAGAAAGGAAGGAAGAAAGAAAGGAAGGAACGAATAGAGTAGCAAGTTCATTGTGAAGATTATTGTATCACCAATGAAGTTATTAATACAATGGCAGAAAGTTTAGTAAGCTCTTGTGGTTATTATGTTCAGTGTGTTAAACCGGGGTGTTCCTTTAGAGCTGATAGCATCAAACAAATGAAGTTGTCTGAAAATTCAAAGCTACAATACTATGAATTTTAGGAGAATACACTCAGCTGATGGGTCTCCTGGAAGAAGGCTTGGTTGGAACATGGCAACTATGTGGGCATGGCTGCCAGGCTTTCCTGGAAGAAGGATGATGTGGGAGAGGGTGCCCATCCTCACTCCAAAAAGAAGCCCTAATGATATAAACCCAACAACTGGTATACCTGAAGTGTGGTCTGACAGCATCCCCACAGGGAATTGTAGAGGGTCAATAATGAGGCAGGCCTTCAGGGAAACAGTGATTCTGGGTGATGGAGGCAGCAAGCAGAGCTTTGGTGAGGTACGTGCTTAGTTTACCCTGTCCTCCTGAGATGGCCAATTTTGTGCTTCGTGGGCTGGTGTAACCATAATCTTTCACAGCTCAGTTTTCTTCTTGTTTGAGAAAAGAGTGAGTTTATAGAGCTAGCCCAGTTTGCAGTATTGTGACTCTAACCCCCCCCTTTTTTTATTTACTGAGTATGAACGTAGAATCATTCCAGAGATACCTATGTCAGGGAATGTGCAGATAACAAAAACTGAACCCTACTGTTCCCAAAGCAATTTCAAAAGTTACGTCTGAATCTTTTTTTTTTTTTTTAATTTTTGCGTCACACCCAGCTGTGTTCAGGGGTTAGTCCTGGCTCTATTCTCAGAAATCGCTCCTGGCAGGCTGGGGCGGGGGAGGCATATGGGATGCCGGGATTTGAACCATTAAACTTCTGCATGAAAGGCAAATGCCTTACCTCCATGCTATCTCTCTGGCCCCGAGTCTGAATCTCTTTGACCAAGTATATGCCACATAAAAAAACACCATGACATTGATCCAATTATAATTCTCATTATCCATGATGAATTAGGACAAAGGAGATTTTTTTAGAACTTTAATTTTTATTAGATTCAATGTTAATATGTACCTAAATATTATTGTGAAAGATATGTAATCCACTTTGGTCAAAATAAAAATTATTTTAAAAAAGGAACCGAAAAAGGGAGTGAGGAGGAGCTCAGCCCTGGGTATCCCCAGAGACCGGGCAGCTCCCAGATAGTATGGAGTACAGGTGTGGTGTAGCTGTCTGGACTGGGGACAGCCACAGCATAGATCAAATTTTAGAGAAAGATCCAGTAGTGCAGATCTGAGCCACTGCTGTGCTCTGAACTCAGCTTCCAGTGGCCATACTGTGGGCACTGCTGGGCCAGATGCATGGAGTAGAAGGTGTCCCAGAGGCCAAATCAGGTGAGCAGTCCCCCTCATATGTCCATGAAGTTGTTGTCCTTGTCTTGAGTTTCTCTAGATCTGGTATAGAGAGAAGTGAGGTGTAAGTATATGTCTAAACAACAGAGTCAATAATACTAAAAGCACAAAAAATCAAACTACAAAACCAAACTTAAAAATGTATCTGCCAAGACTACAATCTGGGAAATGGGAAGTAATCTGAGGAATATTGGTGAAAAGAAGTAGACACCTGTGGTGGGATTGGTGCTGAAGCATTGCAGGCCTGAAACTCAACAATGAATAACTTTGTAAATCATAGTATTTTAATAACAAATTTTAAAAAAAGAGTTTCTCCTGGATGCCTAGGTCCTCCTTCCTCAATCATACAACCACTCAAATAAGCACTAAAGAGAGTTTCCAGATTAGAAGAAGTTTCCCTAATTAGCATGCATTTCTTGATACCAGCTGAACCTCTTGTTATGTAACCTTGGAGAAATTGCTCAATTCCCTTTGTCTTAAATTCATCATTGAAAATGAGTATTCTAATTGGATCAATGTCATAGTGTTCTTGTATGTGATGTGTGTACAAAAGCTTCTGGCACTACAAAGAGGTCTCATAAATGCTAATGTTGTTATTAAGGAAAAGACAATACTCACTGTATACAGACCACAAGTCTTGATGGTTCATAGTTGGTCTCTACAAAGAAGATGTGAAAAATGTCTTTCAGATGTGAAAGACACTGATATTCCAAGAAATAAATGCATCTCAGAATCTTCACTGTTCAAGTATGGCACAGTGGTTTGGAAATATGCATGGTTAAAGAGATTTAGATCTTAACGTCTGAAATTGCTTTGGCAACATCAGAGGTTTAGTTTCTGTTTCTGCACACAGTCATCCCTTGAATGATTCCACATTCAGACTCATTACAAAGATGTTCAATACAATGGATAACTTGTCTTATTTTAAAAAATAAAAAAGACAGGTTGGAGAGATAATACAGCAGGTAGCATATTTGCCTTGCATGTGGCCCACCCCCGGTTCAATCTCAGACATTCCATATTGGTTTCCCTATCACTGTCAGGAGTAATTACTTAAGCACAGCAGAGTGAGGCCTCAAAAAATAAAAAACATAAACCTAGACTAAGATATCTGATATAACAATGTTAATTTCATAGAAATTAACAACTCTAATAATGAATGTAGCCTCAGGATCCATATCATGGGTACCATTAGTCTTGAGGTACTTTTGGCTAAATTAAAAGAAATGCTTTTGCTGTGAACAGCAACAAGTGACACATAAAAAAAATTGTAAACCTAGTGCATGGGAGATAGCTCACAAAAGAGAGAGTACATATAAAAGTATGATTACCTATCTTGATTTCCCATATCACATGACACCCTGAGAACTGACAGGTATATCCTGGTGGGCCCTAAACACTGCCAGGCATCAACAAAATCACAACTCTAAATTTTCAGGCTTCACGGCACCTTATTCAGTATCATTAGAAGAACTCCATTCTTCCCAACTCTGTTGTGTGTGGTGGAACACTATACAAATAAAAGGGAAGGAAAATGTGGGTGTCCTTGTCATAGTCATTAAATTAGCTTTACAAAATCGGGATCTTTCCAGGTTAAGGTTTTTTTTTTGTTTGTTTGTAAATTCATTCAGGAAAAGACCATTTGCAATTTATATTATTCAAAAACTACCTATTTCTCCTCTTATATCTCCTCCTTTCTTCACTCTCTGATTCTTCCCGATCACCAATACCCACCATGCATTTTAAGACTCTCTTTAAGATTTCAAAATGCTTTCATATACATACTGCTTTCTTATCTCAGATTAGGTTGAAATCTTATTGTATTTAGCCAATTGGCTAATTTAAACTGTTAGGGAGAAAATAGGAGGATATAAGATATTCTATGAAACAAAGGGGATAAATGCAGAGAAAAGTAAAAACAAGGAGAATCTGTGAATATATATGTACACTGTATATGTATATGTTGTGTGAATATGTTTGATACATATATAGATAAAGCTGACTGACCAAATATACATTCAAATAATTGGAATTTAGATGAAGACAACTAAAAGATATAAATGAATTATCTTTTTTTTGTGTGTGTGTGTTATTGGGTCACACCCGGCAGTGCTCGAGGTTTATTCCTGGCTCCTGGCTCAGGAATTGCTCCTGGGCAGGGCATGAGGAACCATTTGGGGACGCCGGGATTCGAACTGAATGACCTCCTGCATGAAAGGCAAACACATTTACCATCCATGGCTATCTCTCCAGCCCCATAAACAAATTATCTTAAAGTAGCATTATATCTTTAAAATGTATGTTCATCCAGAGGAAAAATTAAAGATTATTAAAAACAAAAAGTCATAAATATAGATGGGGTTCATTCAGTATTACATTTGGAGTACAATCCTTTAGTCTTATATATACATCCCTACATATACTATAGAGTTCTAAATTCTTTGATATATTCATATATGTAAAATTTAATCTATTCAAATTTATGATGACTTATGGACACTGTGACTTACACTTAATTTTGTGCATGGGGCAATGGGAATAAATCCATTAGAAGTGGTGGTGCTAAGAGGGAGGGGTTTCTATTGGCTCTGTACTTGTAAGTAGCTCTGGCAGGGTTTGTGAGAACAGATATGGCACTGGGAATTGAACAAGTGATGGCCACATGCAAGTACCTTAACTAGCATACACCTAAAGACTTAGTTTTGTTATTATTATAGGAAAATGTTAATGCTAGTCATTTAAATTGTTTCCCTACTCCCACTTTCTCTTTCTTTTTTTTTTTGTCTTGTTTTTTTTTGGGGGGGGGCACACCCATTGACGTTCAGGGAATACTCCTGGCTAAGCACTCAGAAATCGCTCCTGGCTTGGGGACCATATGGAATGCCGGGGATGGAAAGGAGGGTCCACCCTAGGCTAATGTGTGGCAAGGCATCTGCCTTACCACTTGTACCACAACTCCGGACCCTCCTGTTTTCTCTTTCTAAAGGTGACATCTAGGTACCCTGAGAGAATAAAACAAAGAATAAATTACAAAAAGTCCAAAACATCAAGGCAATCAATGTCAAAAACAAAACAAAAGAAATGTCTTCCAATTTGACATAGTCAATATCAGAGTATATGACTTTGCCAAGTAAAGATGACAGTTTGGAACATGAGTTTTTACAAATTTTCATAGCCTTAAAGCACATCCCTATTAAGGTGCATACACTGTCTCCACATAAACAGAAAAAAGAAATGTTTAGATATTTGTTCTGTGATGGCACCAAAAGTTTTGGGCTAATCTCTCCACTGTCTCTTTGATATTACCCACCCCCAAAACCCATCAGGCACCAAAAGCAGACTTGATTTGAAAACAGCTCTCTTATATCTTATATCTTGTTTTTTGTTTTCTGGGTTTTATGGGCCACACTCAGTGACGCTCAGGGCTTACTCCTGGCTCTGTGCTCAGAAATTGCTCCTGACTTGGGGGACCATATTGGACACTGGGGGATCAGATCGCGGTCCATCCTACGCTAGTGCTGGCAAGGCAGATGCCTTACCTCTCCATGCCACAGCACCGGCCCTATCTTATATCTTAGATCTTATATTTCTTAAAAAGTGTTCTTCAAGAACCTTCAGGTTCTTGACTCATTTAAAGTTTTTGATAAATAATTTTAGTCTTTGCCATAAACCAGCTAATGTCTTGGATTTTTTTGAGATCATCTGCTGAGGGATGCCATGCCTTTATTATGAGACACTCAAGTTAGCTGGCCCATTATTTTCAACTCATTCCTTCTAAGATACCCTCTTGGGGGATATAAGTTTGAAAATCTTGTCCAGGCCACATGGGAAATGACAACAGCATATATAATGTAAATTCTCTACCAGCACCAGAGAGATAGTATATAATGGGTAAGACCTCGCACATAGCTGGTCTGGGGTTTTATCTCTGACACCCTGTTAGTTCCTCTGAGCACTTGAGGAATAATTCCTGAATGCAGAGCCAAAAGTATGCCCTGAACCCAGAAGGGTGATACTCAAACTATAAATAAGCTCATTAAAATAAAGCCCCTATTTTTCTCACTTTTCTCACCTTGGTTTTATAACTAGTTTTTTTATTGGCCTCTCCTTATTGTATACCTATTTAAGATAATTTCCATTTTCTGCTAAATTATTGCTATTACATTAATGAAAGATCACAGGAGCAATGGGAAAGGTCTCAAAACTTCCTTAATATAATATCAATCATTCTATGTCCCATCTCAAGTCCATAGAGTTTTAGTGTGGCACCTCTTGAGTTATCTTGAAAGATACACTTTCAAGGAATTTGTTTTGATACAGATTTTGGATTCTGTTGAATTTGTTACTTAAACCAATTTGTGGTGAAACCAGCAGTATGATATGGAGAACTGGTTTTAGTAGATGACATTGAGTTGACTAGAAATTTGTATTTGTAGGGGCATTTGTCTTGAACACAACTGACCTGGGTTCAATTTTGGTATCCCATATGCTGCTCTGAGCCTGCCAGGAGTGATTTCTGAGTACAAAGCCAAGGGTAACCCCTGAGCACTGATACTTATGTACCAAAAACAAACAAACTGAAAAGAAGTTTGCTTCTATAACCAAATTCTTACTTATTTAAAAATTAGTGTTCTTGGCTATTGTTATGTGCTTTGAATGAATGAACATTAATCCTCTGAAACATGTAAAAGGAAATAATTGAAACTTGTACACTGCGAAAACAAATGACTTTCCTTGAGATTATTTAAAGGTAATGTTATGGAACTAAATTTATATTATATCATGAAAGTAAGCATTGGCTAACAAGAAGACAGTCAGTCTGCAGAAGACCACCTTATAGGTTAATTCTCACATGTAGGTCTCTCCAAGTCCTGGAACTCATAGCCTTTGTGAAGATCATAACAATAATAATGCATTTATTAAGATAAAACTGTTCAATTAAAATGACATTAGTCTGTATTATTCTAGTGTTTTATTGTTTTGTTTTCCTTGTTGAACATCCTAAACAGTGACAAGTTACATCAGAATGTTTTAAGACCAAGAAGAAACCTTCTCTTTAATATAATCAATAGTGTGACTAGGCATGTTTCTGAATATCTTTGCTTTCTTTATCTGGCTCTATTTTCTCTGTCTCAATTTTTCTTCCATCTGGAAATAAAATAATCTATTTAAAATATTAAAATTTATCTTTTGGGGGCCAGAGCTATAGTACAGTAGTAGGGCTTTTGCCTTGCAAGCAGCAGACCCAGGACTGCCAATAGTTCAAATCCCGGCATCCCATATGGTCCCCTGAGCCTGCCAGGAGTGATTTGTGAACATAGAGCCAGGAGTAACCTCTGAGCACTGCCAAAATGTGACCCCCAAAAATAAATAAATGAAATCTATCTTTTTTATATATTTATTTATTTAAGATGATGAAGTAAGTTTATTAAGTCTATTTAACAAGTGATAGGACTGAATTTTAGATGTGTAACTCACCTGCCCCAGATTCTAGAGCAAATAATTGGCAATCTATTCAGGATTAGGAGTGGAAGTCTAAAAGGATATGATACTTCCTTTGCTACTCTTCCTAATTTTCTATAAAAGTTCCTAGAACCAGGAATGCAAAAAAAAAAAAAAAAGTTAAGGCAACTTATATGTCTAGATATTTTGCAAAGTGTTAATTTTAGTTACATTTTATTTCTATAATCTCTACATAAAAATATTGAAGTAAGACAATTAAAAAGAACAATCATGAACTAAGTTAATGGTTTTTAAAACTTTGGACAAAGAAGATATTACATTCTTGATATCTGCCTTTATGCACCATTCTTAATTGTATATATCTGGAAGAAATAAATAAAATTACTTATAGATTGTGCATTTAGTTTTTGACTGAATGGAAGAATAATGATTTTTGATATTTTATACCTAAGTCATAATTAGGAAATATTTTTATAATGCATTTCTTAAAAATGTATTATCCTTATGATGTTACATGCTTTTATCTGAATCTTTCTTCTTCTTCAAAAAAGACACATATTTAGGATATTATATGCTTTTAAATAAAACTCTCTTCTTTAAAAAAGACACATATACACATGAGAATCTGTCTCAGTTCAGAATATATAGGAATAAGATTTTCTATTAGAAAACTGAATTTGCATAGCCCTCCAGGATAGTAGGAAGAGCAGTTGGATTAAAGTGATAAAATGAAAAAGAAAGATAATTATCATTAAAGACTAACTTTTACATGACTTTGGCACAATTCAACTCCAACAAATGGAAGAGATTAAAAAACAGAAAATAGACACAAACACTTTGGGGGAAATACATTTACTTCACGAATTTAATTAACCAAACATTTTAGATATCTTTGAAAATGCTCTATAATTCATCAGAAAACTTTTAAATTAGGTCAGTCTCTTAAACATCTTGGTTTATGGGCCTTATTGTGTCAAATAGAAAAATAAGATTTTTTGTTTTTATAAAACACTTCAAAATGGAATGATACGTGTGCCATCTATGAAAGATCAAATTCAATCCTATATTTTCTGTTTTTTTAAAAATGTAATTTTTTCATTTCTCCTTAACTTTTTCCAAGTGATTTTTAAAATATTTTTTTAAGCACCGTGGTTACAAAATTGTTCATTGTTTGGGTTTTATTCATAGAATGTACACCATCCTTTACAAGTGCACCCCTCCCACCACATATGACTTCGGTTTCTCTTCCATCCAGACACCTCCCACCCCCACCTGTCTCTATAGGGCAGGCGATTTGTTTTTCTCTCTCTGTCAGTCTCTCTCTCTTCCTCCTCTTTCTCTCTTCTCCTCTCCTCTCCTCCTCTCTCTCTCTTCTCCCCTCTCTTTCTTCTCTTCTCTTCTCTCTCTCTCTCTCTTTCCCCTTTTTGACACTGTGGTTTTCACTATTTTTAATGGAGGAATACCTTGCATGTCACTTTCTCCCCTTTCAGTGCTGAGTTCTTGTCCAGAATGATCAGTTGCAGCTACTATTATCCTAGTAGATATTTCTCTACTTTACCTACACTACTTACATAGCTCTTTGTGGGGAGCTTCCTATCCTGGACTAGACCTACTGGTTCTTCTCTCTCTCTCTCTCTCTCTCTCTCTCTCTCTCTCTCTCTCTCTCTCTCTCTCTCTCTCTCTCTCACTTTCTCTCTCTTCCTCTCTCTTTCTCTCTCTTCCTCTTTCTCTTTCTCTCTCTCTCTCTCTCTCTCTCTCTCTCTCTCTCTCTCTCTCTCTCTCCACCACCACCGCTCAGGCCCCCTTATTTCTTTTTTTTATCTCATTTGTCTATGGATAATATTACCATGCTATCTCTCTTCTTTTTTCTTATATCCCAGATATGAGTGATATTCTATGTCTATTTCTTTCCTTCTGACTCATTGCATTCAGCATAATAATCTCCATATTCAAATAACTGTTTCACTTAATAGAGTCTTTTTCTGAGAAATATTATTTATTTCACCACTTTTCTGGACTTCGTGGTCATGTCTGTATAACATACTCTTGAGACAGTCTTTAAAAACACTACAAACTCTTCTTTTCTACTGTATTGCAGTGTATATCCAGCTGCCCATGTAACTATCTTTCAAGGATACATTGATATTTATTTTTTAAAGTGGGGCCTTCCTTTCTGTATGAACAAAAATTATTTGGAGGAAATTTCTGTTACATTATTGACCCCCTTAGCTCATATTTCTGTGTAAGATTCCATTCTTTTTGGTTCTTCAGTTTTACACAGATGCCTTACTTTGTGTGTTCAAAAAAGATCACTTTTCTTTTTCAGTATTTACCTCTTTGGGAATATCTGTGGAAAATTTAACCTTATATACCATTCCCAGAATTGAACATACATGTAATGAGAGGAGGAACTGCAGAGCAAAGATAAAAAATAAACCAGTGAAATTATCTTAAACTAAGGATAGGAAAATTGAGTTGAAGGATTGAATTACAATGAAAAATTTATAATGAATAGATTCAGAGTATACTAGAGGCAAAAAAAAGAACAACACAAAACAAACAAAACCCCCAAGTTTTGTTTAGAATCTGTAGATTCTAAATCTGCAGAGGATCTGAGTCAGTGGTAGAGCATATGCCATTCATGTAGATGAACTGTCCAATAATTTAGCACTGAAAAAATATCATTAGGATCTCAGCAGTAGTTTTATTGAGGCAGGGCAGAAGGTCCCACCCATTGTTCAGGGACTAATCCTGACTCTATGCTCAAGAGTAACTCCTGACAGTATGCTGAGAACCATTTGCGATACTGGTAACCTAACGAAAGTTGACTGCATGCAAAGTAAGTGCCTTCATTCTCTGGCTAAATTCCTTTCTTTTTGTCTGTGGAAAGATATGAATGTATCATGATTTCCAGAGTTCCTCCCAAGTTAGATTGTTTTCAGGTGAGTGAATAATTAATTCATGAATGTATTCTTTGCTGGTGATATTTTAACATCTTTTGTAACTAAAGGCTAGCTAAGGGATAAAAGCTTCATGAGTTCTAAAACTTAATTTATTTTAACATGTATGCATTGAAAGTCCATTCTGTACTGAAAGTGCAGATATAAAAACAACTGGAAATTTGGCTCATTTTTATTTCTCAACTAAATTAACTATTCTGGTCATTACAGCTGGCTCAATATCAGATATTATCACACTATAGCAGGAGATATTCAATACTTTATTGTAACAAAAACACAAAATGATTATTTTTTCTTTTTTAAAAAAATAAATTCCTTTATTTAAACACCATGATTTACAGAGTTGCTCATGATCCTAGAGCAATAGCACAATGAGCAGGCTTTTGCCTTGCATGAGGCTGACAGTAGTAGTTTGAACCCCAGCATCCCATATGATCTCTGGAGTCTACCAGGATTAATTTCTGACTGCAGAGCCAAGAGTATCCCCTGAGCACTGCCAGTTATGGCCCCAAACCCAAAATTTCTCCTAATACAATTTTCTGGCATTCAAAGTTCCAACACCAATCCTACACCAGTGTAATATTCCCTCCACTGTTGTCACCAGTTTCCAACCATCCTCCAAGCCTAGCCCCTGGCAGGCACAAATTATTTACTAAATATTTGTTGCTACAGCTAAATGGTAATAGAATTATAAAAATTATACAATTATAGAATTGTCATATCTCACTATGTGGATATTATGCCATTGTCTGAAAGTTTCCTAAGCTATTTGTTTATAGTTAAACATACTATTGTTGGTTTAGTTTGTTGAGTTTAAGAGTGTTCTATGACAATTTCACTTCTATTTTGGTTAATTTCTACTGAAATATAAATATTGAAAATTATGGAGGTGACATAGCCACGTTGTAGAGGACATCAAGTATCTGTGAAACTGGGCCAATAAGGTAACATGGTGGTGGCTATGGATCATAGGTATGACCCTACAGGCTTCTGGAAGTACTGAGGCTTGTGCAGAGACAGTCCACCCTGACTCTAGATACCCCAGAAATCTTAACCCCAAAACCAGAATACCTGGATGTTTGGGAGGCTAGGTGTCTCTCCAGAAAGCACTGAAAATTTTGGGAAGAAGGGCCATTGACATAGCAATGGTGTGGTGTGTGTGTGCAGCAGCTGAGGCTTCAATAGGTCAAGGGACTTGGCCCCTTTCCACTTCTGATGTGCCCAGTACCATCAGACTTGAGAACATGATACACATGAGTTTTCACAGCTTGGTTTATTCTTCTTTTAGAGGAACTGGCCAATGGGCAGACATGGTGGTGGCTGTAGACCATGGTTGTAGTTGTCAGAATTTCCAGGAGTGTGAAGGCATGAGGTGAGGAACCCATCCTGAGTTCAGAGACCTCAGAAAAGTCAGCCTCAAACCACTTATTGGTTTTGTTTGTTTGTTTCTTAAAGCATGCCATTCTTTCCTCAATGTGATTTTAACCTTAAGTTTAACTAAGATTTACCAAATCAAGTTTTAATAGATTATTCATGTTATTTTCTTATATAGATTTTAATTAATTCATTTAAAATATTTATTATCCTATAATATAATAGGATATATAAATATATATTTATATATAAATTTATATATATAATATAAAGGCAAACAAAATATAAAATATTTTTATTTGGAAAGCGCTTATGAGCAGATATCAAAAGAATATGTGAACTGTATCCAACATCTTTTTATACAGCTACAATGCTGTGAAACAAATTTCTCTACCATCTCTAAACCTAACAAAAAATATTCGTATCATGAGCAGTCTATAGGTCAGCTGCCAGGAGAAGGAAATTATCTGTGTTCATATTATCTTGACTCAGATATTTCTCTGATAGGATCAGATATTTCCTTCCCTCTCCAGTATTTCCAGAGGCAATCAGATTTTTGGAACTTTTATAAGCTCAGGTGATAAAACTCAGTTCAGATTTATTATAAAGTTCTCTATCTTAGGGGCTGGGCAGTGGGACAAACAGTAGGGCATCAGCTTTGCATGCTCAAGCCTAGGTCTCCCAAGCCAGGAGTGATTTTTGAGCACATAACCAGGAGTAACTCCTGGGTGTGGCCCACAAAACAAACCTCCCCCCCAAATGTTCTCTATCTTAACATTGACAATGTCAGGAGGACAAGAGAATAAGTCAAATCAAACCAGTTAGAAGTTTTTCTCTCATATTTACAAATATTTCATTAACTTAAAAAAGTTCTCTAATGATAAATCCAACAGAAATGAATAAAAAGTTTTTTTAAGCCACACCCAGCGTACTCAGGACTTATTCCTGGACCAAACTGGATGGGCCACATATGACAAGTTATATGGGGAAACATACTATGAATGCACAATTTCATTATAGAGAGGGACTAGAAACATAAAAATAGTAGTTCAGTCTACTTCCACAGACTGTTCTCTTGATCACAAATGCTTAAGACCTTCTCTGTCTACTCATTGCCATCCCAGGAAGGTCACGGCTTTACCAAATTATAATAATTTGTTCAAAACACAAGACCTCATGAGTGATGATTCTTGTCATGTCACAGAACTTCTGATAATCAAAAAATGTTTTTCACACCTTTCCTTAAGTTAGACATCTATAAATTGAAAAAATAGCTAATAATATATAATGTATATATAATAAAACACATATATTATATATAAATATGTATTATATACATTAATACATAGAATATCAGAAATAAAAAAATTAAATAATGCATTCAACCAGAAAAAAAATACCTGGAAGAAGTATAGATGTCACTGGCATATTACACTTTGAAATACTTCTACAAAAATTTTGGGGTTTTCTAGAAAAGAGGTTGGTATTTATGTGTTTATATTTTAGTTCTTGAAATTGATCATCAGTCTGTTACACAGAGGTTTTATCATGCTATCAGAATACTTTTTTGTTTTATCTTTGGCTTTTATAATGAGTACAGGATGATACCCATTTTGGGGGCCTGAGCATATATTGCCTCCTACTTATAAAATTTTAGAAATATATAAATTTCTAATAAATATAGTTTCTTAAATTATGGGATGTGGAATTATTCAATACAATAAAAATGCATTTTTATTTGTAAATTTATTAAACTACACATTGAACATTTGACCCACAATTTATCTAGAGACATGCTTTTGCCGCAAATGTGTAAATACTTGAACTGTATTATCACTTTATTTCTTCTGTTGAGGGATCATAACAAAGGAGTGACAACCAGTCTCATGATTTTCTCTCCATTTACTGTTAACATAAAAATAAAAAACTTTACTAATTTCCCAGAATTTATAATTTAAAGAAATCCAGGATTCTTCAATTTCTTTCACTCTCTTTGAAAACTAGTCAATATAGTTCTAAACTCAGTTCTTTCCTGTAATAATTTTTCAAGTGCTGGTGATAGTGACCAACCCATACCAGAAATATTCTATTTCATAACATTTCAACTCAATCCTGTAAGAATTCTTAGTACATCTTTGGGAATTGTTTTGATTATTTTTTTCAGATGCTTTGCTATTATATAATTTTGGTTGTCATTCCCGATATTCTTTGTTTTTAATTTTTAACTTTCCTTTTTATTACTCTATGATTGCAAAGACAATGACACATATTAAAAAATTAACAACAGAATCCCACTGCTGATATAATTTCCATATTAATTAGCAATTGTCATATAATGAAGAATGGCTTGCAAATCAAATCTCAGAGCCTCAAACAAAGTGTTTATTTCTTATTACTCATTATGGGTCAGTTGAAACAAAGCTACTTCAGTTTACAGGGAATTTGATTCTTGGCCTTTGCTTTTTGTTCTTAGAGTTTCTTCATTCTTAAACAATTTATTACTTACAATCTATTTGTAAGTAGGTCATAAATAGTCAGGAACACCAAGACAGAAAAAAGATATATAGCATATTTGAAGTGACTGTTCTCACTATGCTAACCAACATTTAACCAACAAATTCAAGTCACATGACTGGACTTAACATCTGTGATATAAGAGTATATGTATTCTACTCACAATTACATGCCCATGTGTGTATTACTAGAAAAGAGGTACTTTGTATTGACACATTTCAAACTAGCAAATATATTCAAAAAAGAAAATGCCAATTAGTGGTGGCAGAGAAAAATAGTAGAACAGGTAAGGAGCTTGCCTTACATGTGCCCAACCCAATTCAATCATCAGTACCCAATATAGACCCTCAAGTACTACCAAGAGTGATCCTTAAGCACCAACCCAGAAGTAAGAACTGAGTGCCACAGTATATGGTCCAAAATCAAAAAACAAACAGCACCAACAACAAAATCAATAGGTGTAAATTCTGTGGAAAAAAAGTTAAGGTGAATAATGTTTAGACTTCTTAGAAAGCTATTAAGAAAAGTGTTTTAGAGATGACAGAGAGTGAAAGTTTTCCAAGCAGAGGGAATAGATAATGGAGAAATCCAGAAAAAGGATTAATATTAAACTCACAATGAACTAAAATTAGAATTTCCAGAGAATAGTATAAAAAGAAATCAGTAAATTCAATAGATGCCATGTTATTTAGTTATTATTAGTGTTACTGTTATTTTAGTAACATATAACTGTATACCTTCTGAGTATTATTTACCAAAAACTGAGTTATTTTGAGTTATTTTCTACTTGTCAGAATAATTTATGAGTGGAATAGCATAATTCAGCCATGCTGAAGAGTTTTATGTAGATTGAGTTGGATAATTCTAAATATATCTCTACTAATTGTGATTGGAATATTGATCTAAAATACTGATTCAAAAGGAATACCCCAAAATAATAATTTTTTATTTGCTTGTTTGGGGCCACACCCAGAAATGTTTTTACAAGTTACTCTTTTTTTCTTTTTTTTTTTTTTTTTTTTGGTTTTTGGGTCACACCCAGTAGCACTCAGGGGTTACTCCTGGCTCTACGCTCAGAAATCGCTCCTGGCAGGTACAGGGGACCATATGGGATGCTGGGATTCGAACCAATGACCTTCTGCTTGAAAGGCAAATGCCTTACCTCCATGCTATATCTCCAGCCCCACAAGTCACTCTTTATTCTGTACTAATTACTAATTACTCCTGTCAGTGCTCAGGGATCAAATCCAAGTCACCATAAAAGTGCAAGGCAAGTGTTCTACCAGCTATACTATCTCTCTAGGACCTAATAAAATTCTTAACTAGAGGGGTCTTAGGTAAAATGCTGAAAAGGAAAAATTGCAGTCTCAAAAATTGTTTTGCTTTTTAACAATTACAGGTCTTTCCCCTTGAACCTGCCAGATCTAAATAGGGATATAAACTGGAACTACATTTTCCTCTTAGTCTCATTCTAGGATTAAACCCATTATTCTTTTGCTTCCCAGAGGGTTTTTTGTTTTTTTTTTTTTAGATCTAAATAGCAATATGGCTGATAATTTGGTTTCCTGGGAACACATTTGTGCTGGTCCTGGAGACAGGTATTAGATAGGTATGCAATCTTTACTGTTAAACTTTTAGGGATAGTCCAAATCCTTGTAAAAATACATGATTAATATAGACATGAAAGCAAATTTAAATGGAGCACAACCTGATCACAAACAGTGCAGTCATAAGCTGGTCATAAGCATTTTAAAAATCTCACTAAGTAAAACAATGAAGATATAAACCAGAAAATACCTTTAGTTATATACCTTGAGTATTTTTTATAAATAACAAACTATGTAAACTTTTTTACTCTTGTAAAAATGTTATTACTAATCAAGTAGATTTCCTTTGGTTTTTATCTTCCTGTTTCCAACATGTACATTTTATAAAGTTAAATCAAAACTAGCAACAAGGATATGCTATTACTCTCTTAGTTCTACAGGCGTGCCCTTGCTCCTATTAAAAACAGCTAAATAGGTAAAATACACAGCTGAAAATTTGTACCAATGTGTCTTTGAGCAAGAAAGGGGCATGTCTTGAATCAGAATATGCTGTATAGCAGAGCTCAGATACAATCATGTAGTTTTTCCAAAGATATAAATATGACGATGTTTCTTTTACACACATGTATTCATTAGAGGACTCCAAAACATTGGGCAGAGGTTATTTCATCACTGCCACCCAATACATCATATCTTCTTTTTGGGAGCAATGCTGAGGTCATTAGCACTGAGGCAGCTCATCCTCTGTTCAGCTGCTGTGACAAAAGGTATGATAGAAACCACACCATGTAAAGAACTTAGGTCCTAGCTCCTACTCACCCTTGTTAGACTCCAGTTGCCAGAACCTCCCAGAGAAAGGATCCTACTGCTGGGTCTGAAGAAGGCCTCCAGTCCTGAAGAGTGACAGGTTAATAACCTATAGGTTTGTTCAATCAAAGGCATTGCTGTGCTCTGTCCTGTGTGGCTATTGTATGTAGGAACACATGCTGCTAGGAGACAAAGAGGACGCACATTTATTTTCAAGCCTAAGACTTTGGAACCACTTGGGAAGAATATTCTTGATTGGAAACCAAAACATTCCATGATGCTTAACAAACCTGCAAATTGAAAAATCAGCCTCGGCCCATGTAACTAAGAAGCAGAAGGACCTATACCCTGAACATTTTTTTTTTGCAAAAATATCCCTTAAATGATATGTGTGTGCATTTGCAAAATCACCACTCTGACTTGAAATCTCAAGCTGTTTATAATCTAAGAACATATGTTGTGCCATCAGACAATATCTCAGCCTGCCACTGCCCATGACATAGCCCACCGCATTGCCTAATGAACAGGCCTGTGAAGAAGGCATCGCAGCTCAGTCAATGCCCCTGTAATATTATTTTAAAATAAATGATATGCATCATTAAATCACCGAGGATGACTAACTCAATTTTAGAAAACCCACAACTCCAGCAATCATAGTTACAGCTCTGATTTGAATATTTTCACTTTCACCTGAGCAGCCAGTGGGAGCCAGTCAAGCAGATTTTCGCATCCTGGCTGTACTCTCAGAGGAGCAGGAAGGAACCTGTGATTATGTAGTTACAGTAACGTCTGAGAGATGCCTCGTGTACGCCTGGGCTTTTTTGGCTTTTTCTTCCTCCTTTCTTGACTTCTTATTTACATATCACAGGCATCCTCTTTGTAAAGTTATTTTAAATAATTTATTAGATTGATCTTTTTAAAATTCTACCCTGGCTAAATGTCATAAGGAAGGGGGGTTTAGTCCTCCTAAACATATTTAAAGGTTTCTATTGGAGTAGACCAGTTACCTGCTTCACTGCTGATATTCTAAAAATACCTCCATGTCCATACTATTATCCATTCTTCACGTCCAATTGCTCTGTTATGGTAATAGTCAGAAGCACACCATGCAGTAATTACTTACAGCTGACTGAAGAAAAGAATATTCAACTCCCCCACTGTTCCACTAGAAGGTCTTTATGCACTATTAACTCATTCCTGTTTATTAATACTCTACTGGTAATTCAGACTGCTGCCTCTTAGGTTTGTAATAGGAGGACTATTAAACAGCAATTACTGACCATATGGGTTGGCGAATATTTGTTGTTTTTGGTGGGCTTCCCCCTCCTCCTTCCAACTTGTTTTTTTAAGAAGCCATATTACAACATAGTAAAAGTAACATCACATCTGCATGATATTAAAAAGCATGACAGTTTTTCTTCCTTAGAAAATGGGAATTTATTCTTAAAATACCACTAAGTTAGGAGAAAGTGCTCATAGGGTAAAAAAGAGAGATGTGGCAGACCATTCACATCTGGGAAGACCCCAATTTTGGAAGGTATTTTGGCTCTCATATTTCCTAAGTCGCTCAGTAGGTTCCTTTTTCTCTTACTGCCTTACAAAGGATACTTCTACAACCTCAACTTGTCACATGGTCACTTTAAAATTTAATGTTAAGTAAATTTATTTCCTGAGAGGATATATATGAACCCTGGGAGGTAGTGAGAAGCTTCTTCTAGGAAAAAAATGGCATGTGTAAAAGCTTAAGTGATATAGTTAGGTGGTATGCAGTGATTACAGTAGTAATAATGTGAGCCTCTCTCATGCAGGTATTGATCGCTGAGCATGTGATGAACACTCAATATATTGTACTGTTGATGTATCTTGGAGGTACATAAGAAGTCCATAACTGTTTCCATTGAAGAAGATGGATGAGTTCCGGAGCAATTGAGTCATTTGATTGGCATTCCCACCCCGGTGATGGTAGAGGCTGGTCTGGTTAGGCTCTCTAGTTATGTCAGATATCCTTGGGGACCTTTGAGGTTTGCCTTTATGTCCTTCCTTCTCCCCAAAAGGTGTCCTTTTTCTTTTTGAACAATCTTTTTACAACCTCAATAAATAGATCAAACTCCTGAAAAGACCAATCTGCCCTTGATCTCAACTTTTTTGTTAAATGGAAGTAGATAGAATTCCATAGAAATTTGTAAGGTATAAACATCAGACACTGTGTTCTTACTCTGGAGGAGATACCAGAGTTATTGTTTCTGTTTTGTATAGGAAAACAAAACAGAACTAAAAGAACTCTTCCCAAAATAATCCGAAGAAAAAACAGAATGAGAAATCTCATCCCTAAATCTTAACAGTACTATTGAATAGCATAAAAATGGATGTTTAGTTTCTTCCTATATAATTAAGCTTGTTTGATTAGGCCCTCAAAATGTCTTGAGCTCCTTCACAGTAGGTCTAAGCAATAGGGATAATTGCAAGGGATTTATTTCATCTATGCCTATCTGAATTATTTTAGAATCCTGGATTGTTTAAGGTCCTGACATCTTTCAGGTTATGAGAGTTTCTCTCAGAATTCTCTCAGAATCTGCTGGGCATTGCCTGTTTCTATTAACACCTCTCCAATTTACCAGGTCATATCAGGTAGCCTATCTGGAAAAAATACGAGAGAGCAATATGAAGGTACCCTAGACAGCAGCCAACCATTTTATTTTATTTTTAATATCTTTATTTAAACACCTTGATTACAAATATGATTGTAGTTGGGTTTCAATCATGTAAAGAACACACCCCTTCACCAGTGCAACATTCCCATCACCAATGTCCCAAATCCCTCTCCTCCCCACCCCACCCCTGCCTGCACTAGAGACAGGCTTTCTACTTTCCTCATTCATTCACATTGTTATGATAGTTCTCAGTGTAGTTATTTATCTAACTGCACTCACCATTCTTTGTGGTGAACTTCATGTCATGAGCTGGATCTTCCAGCCCTCCTCTCTTTTGTCTCTGAGAATTATTGCAAAATTGTCTCTTATTTTTCTTAAAACCCATAGATGAGTGAGACTATTCTGTGTCTATCTATCTTTCTCTGGCTTATTTCACTCAACATAATAGATTCCATGTACATTCATGTATAGGAAAATTTCATGACTTCAACTCTCCTGATGCTGCATAATATTCCATTGTGTATATGTACCACAGATTCTTTAGGCATTCATCTGTTGAAGGGCATCTTTGTTGTTTCCAGAGTCTGGCTATTGTAAATTAAGCTGCAATGAATATAGGTGTGAGGAAGGGATTTTTGCATTATATTTTTGTGTTCCTAGGGCATATCCCTAGGAGTGGTATAGTTGGATCGTATGGGAGCTCAATTTCCAGTTTTTGGAGGAATATCTGTATCGCTTTCCATAAAGGTTGGACTAGAAGGCATTCCCACCAGCAGTGAATAAGAGTTCCTTTCTCTCCACATCTCCACCAGCACTGTTTGTTCTCATTCTTTGTAATGTGCGCCAATCTACAGCCAACCATTTTAAAGATCATTCGATATAGTGATCTTTAGAGGGGCTAGAGCCTCTCTATATACCCTCTATATAATCTGATTTGTGAGCTTGGGAATGGTCATCTCCTCTGGGAGACAGCCCTGACCTGTCAGTATGGAGCTTGTGGATGACAGAATAAAGTTTTATTTAGCTTAAAAAACATATATATGTATATATATATGTGTGTGTGTGTATATATATATATAGCTTGATAGCAGATAGGATAAACATATCTGTTATAATTTAAATGTAACATGAGACTTAACCTGCTCTCAAATATATCAGATACTAAAAAAAACTTATATATCTGTTAGTCTCTTCAGCAGATTTTTGAATGCCATTTTTTTTTCATTATCTGTGTTTTTAAAGAATAATACTTTTTTCCAATTAGGATTATATTAGGATACCATTGGCTAAGTGTTACTATCTCTGGTTGAAATTTGGCAGGGAGGTATGGATGCCTCACTTGAAATTCAGTTAATACAATTGCAGAGGCTCCTACAAAAGATACTAATGTTCTTGAAAACACTATATTAAAACTGTCTTTTGTTTCTTTTGGGGAGATGCCACATCTGGCTGTGATTCAGGCTTATTTATAGCCCTTTACTCAGAAATTACTTCTAGAGCTGCTCATGAGACCCTTTTTGGCACTAAAACTCAACCCATCAATGTATGACCACATAGGTAAGTAAGGCAAGCATCTTACTCATTTTACTATCTCAGACTATAAAACTTTTTTCTATGCCAAGGAATTTTCAGAATGAACAAATAATCACAAATGTGCAGTTAGATAAATTTTTCTCAATATTTAACCTTTTTTTTTAAAGAATTAAGTGGTTATTTTATATATCACCTACCTGTGTTTGTTGGGTAAGATATGGTCACCAGAAACTGTTTTTTGTAGGTTAAATTCTGGTCATCATAGGTACATTGGTATCATTGGAAGTTCAGGTCATTGGGATAGTTTAGTTAAGATGAGACAACATTAATTGAATGAATTAACCAAATGCCCTTTCAAGAACAAGGTGGCCAAAGCCCCTCCTTTAGAGAATGTTAACTAGTTGAGAATTTGAAGTGCAAAAAACAATTCAGTGGGTTGGAATGGTTCTTTTCACTTTCCTTTTCCTGAATTTTCATGATTGACATTATATCATTGACTTCTCACTTTGGGGAACCCAGCTTTGCCTGGGTTTGGGTCACATGTTTACACCAATTTTAGTTGTGTTTTAATTGGGTAGAACCACTGCTGAGACATATATTGAAGGCTAGATTTTTACTTTTCCTGTACTTTTATACATCTTTTATAATAGTGAAAAGATTGGAGAGATACCTCTTTTGTAAATTATACTTTTATTCTTTCACTAATAAAGGCAGCAACACTTAGAAATGAAAATAGTTTGGGGACTCAAGGGATCTGTATTCTAGACTAGATCTTTTCACCAATTAGCTGTGAGTCTTAGGGGCATATTATTTAACCTCTTTGTACCCCTGTGTCCTCATCCATAAAATAATGCCCTCTGGCCCAGATTTGCTTCTGAAATACATTAGACTTTATTGGGCTATCATAAAAATCTACTGCTCCCTATATAGTAATTCTGAGTCAAATTGTCATTAAAACAAAACAAATGATTATAAATAGTCATATTATGAAGAAAATGTTGCTACATTCCCAGAATTATAAATTAGGCTGCTTGACAAAAAACACTTATTTCTGATATCAGTGAGAACTTAGATAAGTCAGTAAAGATGATATTAAGCCTTGTAAATATCATCCAACTGTGACTTGGAGCTATGGGACTTTCCCCATGGGTGAGAACATCTGGGAAGTCTGTTGACTGCATTTCACACATTTGCGTATTTAATACATATTGCTCTGTTCCTTCCATATGCAAGTATTCAATTAATAAGCCATATTAAGTTGATAGTATTGGTTTGTATTTGTTATATTTATTACTAAGAATGTAAAATTTAGGAGCATGGTCTCAACTCACTGTCACTTTATTTGTAATTCTCAATAGTTTCAATAAAATTTAAAAAGAAAATTAGGAGAACGGGGCCAGAGCAGTGGTGCAGCAGTAGGGCCTTTGCTTTGCATGTGGCTGACCAAGGATGGACCACGGTTAGATACCACCGCCCCACCCAATCCCATATGGTATCCAAGCCAGGATCGATTTCTTAACGCATAGCCAGGAGTAATCCTGGAGTATCACTGGGTGTGGCCCAAAAGCAAAAACAAAAACAAAAAAATTTAGGAGAAATAGTATAGCGGATAAGATGCTTACCTGGCATGCAGCTAACTTGAGTTCAATCCTGGAATCTAGAGATGATCTTTTAAGCACTCCCAGGAGTAATTTCTGAGAACAGAACTAGGATTAAAGTTAGAGAAATCCCAAAGTTAGTGATTTTTCAAGACAAATAAACAAAAAAGAATGAAAAATTTAGTGTGACAGATAGTACAGGGGTTAAGATAGTTGCCTTACATGCAGCTAATATTACTTTGATTTCCAGTACCAGCCTTCAGAACACTGCCAGAAGTAAAATTTGAGCATCACTGGGTGTGGCACAAACACCCCCAGAAAATAATAAAAATTAATTTGAATTATTAATGTTGATAATAATATATTACTCACAAAATATCATATTATACAATGTTTACTATAAATTCACATGGTTGATTTATAATCATTGTAAAAAATCAGTATTGCTAATAAAAGTCAATACTATTTTCAATAAAAATTATATATCACATAATGAACAGAGTTAATATTCTTACTCAGGAGGGAAATAGTATAGAGTAAAATGATAAATCACCTATTACATTGCATAATTAGAATAAGAGAAGGATAAAGATTACCTGGGTGGAAGGTGAGAAAAGTGCTTTTATAGACTCAGGTGGACAAAAAGTGTTCAAGAAGGTCTTTGGCTATTCCTTGACACATGCTAATATCATTATAGGCAGAGAGCAAAGGGGTCACCAGGTAAAGAATTCATATGTGCTGGGGCTGAACGGATAGCAAAGAAGTAGTGCAGGGGTTTCAAACTCAATTTACCTGGGGCCGCAGGAGGCAAAGTCGGGGTGAGGCAGGGCCGCATAAGGGATTTCGCTTACCGAATATTCGCAATAAAAAATTGAATTAGTAAGAAAAAAATCGCATTAAACATTTGCCTACCCCGAACGGAACTGCTCGGGGTATGCGAATGTTTAATGCGATTTTTTCTTACTAATGCGATTTTTATTGCAATTATTCGGTAAGCGAATAATCGCGAATACTGCGATATTTGAAGGCTGGCCAAGAGCCACAAAATGTTGTACGGAGGGCCGCAAACGGTCCGCTGGCCGCGAGTTTGAGACCCCTGCAGTAGGGCATTTGCCTTGCAAATGGCTGACCCAGGACAGACCTCGGTAGGATCCCCAGAGTCCAATATGGTTCTCCAAGCCAGGAGCGATTTCTGAGCGCTTAGCCAGGAGTAACCCCTGAGCGTCACTGGGTGTGGCCCCAACAAAAAAAAAAAAAAAGAAGAAAAAAGAAAAAATTATATGTGCAAAGCAATAAATTGGATAAGATTAAGAGGCATGAGTTTAGTACAAATTATAGTCTACCATGAAAATAGGGCCGGAACTGTGGTGCAGCAGTAGGGTGTTTGCCTTGCATGTGCTAACCTAGGACAGACCGTGGTTTGATCCCCTGGTGTCCCATATGGTCCCCAAGCCAGGAGTATTTCTGAGCACATAGCCAGAAATAACCCCTGAGCATCACCTGGTGTGGCCCAAAACAAAAACAAAACAACAACAAAAAGATTATCATGTTTATCAGTTTATCATGAAAGAAAAATTTCATAAGAAACTGGTAGGGGCTGATAGTATAGAATTTTCCATGTTGTGTGTTGTTAAAAGTCAAGCAAAAGATTTTGGTATGAATTCGTAGGCACAGGAGTTATTTATTTATTTATTGTGTTGTTTGTTGGGGTGCCACACCTGGTAATTCTCCTGACTCTGTGTTCTGGGTTTTCACTCCTAGTGGTGTGTGTGTGGAAATACAAATTTTGCTGATAGCACCTGGATCATCCATTTGCAAAACAAGTTCCTTAATTGCTGTACTATCTCTCTGACCCAATCCTTTATTCATTAATCTGTTTATTCAAATATGATATTTTTCATTCATTAAATCACAGAGGAGTCCTAAAGAGCAACTCAGAAAGGAACAAAGAAAAAGGGATTCTGCAGAGACTGCAGAAAATCCCCTGGTAGATTGGTTTAGAAAGAAATTATAAAGTCTCAGAAAATATGATGGGCCCTATAGTGTTTAGTAGACACATGACTAATGGCGGCAGACAGGTCTCTGAGATCATTCAGGGTTTAGTTTCTCTTGGTCTGGATGCCACAACAGTTAAAAAAAAAGTGTGTGTGTGTGTGTGTGTGTGTGTGTGTGTGTGTGTGTGTGTTGGGGTAAAGGGTATAAAAGAGAATACTTGTGAAAGAAGAATAGAAGGAAGAAATAGGTAGAGGATAGAAACAGGAAATCAGACCAGTGAAGGATGAGAAGAGCTAAGAAAGTATGTCTAAGGAATTGGAAGACAATGGAAATTAATCTTGATGAAGCTGTAGAGTTCAAATGAGCAATTTAGGTGTGCCAGAAATGTAACTATTTTTATGAAAAATTTCTAATTCAAGGCATCACTTTTTTTTTTTTTTTCAGGAAAAAGGATCGCAATCTCAAATATTTTCACTGCCTCCTATCAAATCCCTGTGGTTGTCTGATTCTCATTTCTGGGACTGCTAGCAGTTCAAAGATGATGGAAGTGGCTGAAAGAATCTGGATCTATATCCTTTTCAATATTTTAATATCAGGCTTGTGTAGATACAATCTGCTATGGTCACCAGTATTCAGACTGCCAGCAGGTCAAAGCTAATGAAAGTGATTAGAAGAGTCTGGATCTGCATTCTTTTCAATATTTGAATATCAAGCTTGTGTAGATACACTCTGCCATGGTCAACAGTATTCAGATATCAGCAGCCAGGTCTCTTCATTCTTACTTTTCACACTCTTAGGTGCTCTCTGGGCCACTTTAGTGTTCTTCTCCTTTACTGGAGAATTATATGCCAGAGGTGGGAAAGTTCACAGATCCATCTGCCTGGAAGGACCTTGTAAAAGTCTCTTCTCAAACACACATTCTCGCTGGACTGCTTTTTCTCGTTCTCTCTCAGAAAACAATTTGAGAGATCTGTTCCTGCCCTGTTTCTACATCCAGAAACAGTACTAGCACTTTCCTCTCTTCAAATCTAACTTCCTTTTTCCTTCACATGAAAAGAATTGTCTCCATCATCAAAGAAATCTTCCCGATGTCATACCAAAACGTTTTGTCTGAGAACCTACCAATTTTTTTTTTTTTACTAATGAGGCTAAAAACTTTTATTGGTAGTAAAATTGACAGAAAGATGTTATGTAGGGCCAGAGAGATAGCACAGCGGTAAGGCGATTGCCTTGCATGCAGAAGTACAATGGTTCGAATTCCGACATGCCATATGGTCCTCCGAGCCTGCCAGGGGCGATGTCTGAGCGTAGAGCCAGAAATAACACCCGAGCGCTGTTGAGTGTGACCCCAAAACAAAAACAAAAAGTTGTTATGCAATTTACTCAAGGTTGCACAATTTTTTAATGACAAAATGACTTTTAAAATGTGACCATATGGGTCGGAGCGATAGCACAGCGGTAAAATGTTTGCCTTGCAATCGACCAATACAGGATGGACCCAGGTTCAAATTCCGGCATCCCATATGGTCCCCAGAGCCTGCAAGGAGTGATTTCTGAGCACAGAACCAGGAGTTACCCCTGAGTGCCGCCAGGTGTAAGCCCCCTCAAAAAAAAAAAAAAAAAGAAAAAAGAAAAAAAACTGAAAAAATGTGACCATATAGCTTAATTATTTATCTCTTTGTTTCTATTTATTATTTTGGTTTCTGACACATATCCAGTAGTAATCAGAATTTCAAGCGGTGCTCAATTCTTAGAGGAATATGCAGCACCACGAGTCAAACCCAGAGCCTTACATATGCAAAATAAGAAATGGAATGTGATTTAGGAGTAATGGGTATGGTGTCGGGAATAGAATCCTGGGTTTCCTATGTATAAGGTATGCATAAATTAGCCACTTTCCCCAGAATTACTTTCTCCTCTTTCTTTCCTTTTTCCTTCCCATTCTCTCTTTCTTGCCTACTCCTTCTTTCCTTTCTTTACTTCATCTTTATATTTTCTCTCTCCCTCCTCTATTCCCATTTCTCTATTTCCTCTTTCTTTTCCCTTTTTCTCTCTTCTCATCTATTCTTTGTGGGGCAGGCATCTTTTGAGAAGTTCTCAGAAAACTAATGGTGACTACTAAATAATACATAGTTAGTCTGACTGTATGATTTGGTGCCAAGGTGTGGTAGAACTGGTAGCCATCTAAGTCATTTGTTGAAGAAGTCATGAAATGCTGGGTATCAAATTTGAAGCCTTGTATATTCAATGCGTTCAAGATATGCATTTCTGGAACCTGAGATATCATAATTTTCTTCTCTCTCTAGGTGAAATTATTGTTTATGCCTCACAGTATATACACAGTACATACTTAGTTGGCACTGAGTATGCCAACTGAAAAAATTTATAATCTGAACAACTTGAGATCTTGCTTTTATAAATTGCAATTTATGGCCATTTACCTTGAACTTTGGATCCCATCTATGGAACCAGCATGGTTTTCTACACCAGCACAAGGAATTGCTCTATCAGGGATAGCCCTGATTTTTCCCTGGCATCAACTTGCCCCAGAGAAGTTCATATGACATCCTGATGACTGGATAACAGCAACAACTTGCTTTCAGGACAGGGCTCCCTGTATTTCCACTTAATGATGAAATGAAACCAGAGGACACTCTGTGTCTCTCTGATTTCAACATAGGATCTGTATAAACACACGGATCTCTCACTACAGAAACCTAACCATGACAACGGTGATTGTAAGTAACTTTTACTGGGACCACAGAAAGACTTTGGGGTTAGACAACTTAGTATACCCAGAGCCTGTAATTGGTCTTATGTCAGGATGCTTTATAGGCAAGGTCTCCCTGTTTTTAGGTCAAAGGTTTTTTTCTTTTGATTACCCCCCATATTTTTCTATGCAAAAATACAAACACCTACCCCCCACACCTTTTTTCATTGGATATTTTACTCTCTTATTGTTTTAAATTGAGGCTCCCTCCTTTTTATATACCTTTATTTTACTACACATTCCCACATTTTTCTAGAAAACTAAGAAGAAAGGAAGGAAGAAAGGCTGGAGTCCAGGAGTCAAGTGGTCTGGATGCATTGGTAAGGAAATAAATAAGGATTGAACTAAATGTCCAAAACAAAATCAATGATAATAGAATTAAGGGAGCTAAAATTAAACAATTTAAAATTGAAGTTTCCTGTTATATTGTCAGGCTATGGGCAATGGATGGTGGTGTAGGATGCACTGTGGGCCATTGGTGGAAGGAGATTGACGCTGAAGATGAAATGACTCATTGTATATCTCAAATTCAACTATGAAGGATTCTGTTGATCACAATTGTTTCAATAATAAAATGTTTCAAAATAAAATGTTAAGAAAATAAATCGCCAATTCATAAGGGCATTAATCAGACTCATTTGAACTGTGATCAATAAGATGGGTTCTATAAAAAATAACACAAAAGATTAAATTTAGATTACACAATCAAGGAATAGTTTTCTGATTAAAAGAATTTAAAGCTAAGAATTTAAAAATAGATAAAAAGCATACTAGATAATATGAAATACATTATTGTTGAATAAATATATATTGGAGCCAGAGTGATAGCACAGCAAGGAGGTACTTGCATGCGGCCAACTCAGGTTCCACCCCCTGCCATCATCCCATAGAACCTCCTGAGCCTGCCAGGTGTAATTTATGAGTACAGAGTGCACAGTCACCATTGAGCAACACCAGGTTTAGCCCTAAAAATGAACAAATAAAAATATATATTTAAGGAGTCAAAGATAATTATGAGTTTGACACATCTGAAAAGGAGAAAATGATCTTTGTGGGTAGTAAATAATACAGGACCAGAATCTATTGCATTTTATTAGTAGATTTTGAAATTTAAAAACTGGGACAAAAGAGGATGCTGTAGCTCAGCAGGCTGGAGCATGTGTCTTATGTGTAAGCACAGGTCTTATATGACCTGGAACTACTGTTTTCTTAAACATCTCCAGGAGTGATCTTCAAGCACAGAGTCAGAAATCGCCCTCAAGCACTACCCAGTGTGACCCAAGAATATAGAAATATTTATAGAAAAAAAAAAAAGAAAGCCTGTATCAGAATAATAAAGACAACACTAGATTATCTCATATATGAGATAATCATAAAGGATTAGATAATCCATATCAGAAATAAATCATGAGATAAAGTATAAACAAAACAAAACAAAAAAATCCAATGGATTGAAGTACCATGACAGGGAGAAGAAAGAGGATGAAGAAATGACTGTGGCAGTAATGGAGGATTATTGACACTTTGGTGATGTGGTGGTAAAGTGGCATTGAAAATTTAAATAATAAAATGAAAATGTAAATGTAAACAATGTGACTGCTGTTAAAATAGCTTATTACCTATGATGTAATAAGTAAATAAAAATCTTGATTTTATGCCTACATCATAATAGCACTTGCACTCTTTTAGCCATGTTATCTACTACATGACATCTACATTCTTTTGGTGACATTCTTTCTACATTCCTCAAACATTCTGTAAAAAAAAATTTAAACCCAATGTCTAGGGGAATTTATAACAAAGTATGTAAGCGATGGAATGACATAATAAGATTAAAATTTTAAGAAACTTATCCTAGATGCTCTGTGCAAAGTGGGTTGAAATGAGGAATGATAAGGGAGAAAGGACGGGGAGTTTGAGGAGATATATGTGATCTGGGGAGACATGATGTGTTTTTTGGAGTAGGGTTTAGTCATTGGAATCAAGTAAAAAAATTTTAAAGTTTACCAAACTTTAAATGTTAGAAAACAAATCTCTCCAACTTCAGGTGAAACTAACTGGTTGACTTTGGTTTTACCAGTTATGAGAAAGTCTGGGAAAATAATAGGCTTGGTGCTGGAGAGATAGCTCAAGTGGTTTGCACGCAGGAGGTCCTGGTTCATCACATTGGGAATGTCCCCAAGAACCAAGCTGAAATTAGATGCTGAGCATTACTAGTGCTTTCCCTCCCAGATTTCAAATAAGATAAATTAAATTAAAATTTTAATTAAATTGAATAAAGACTAGGTTTGGGCTATAAGATTTTTTTGTTTTTGTTTTTGTTTTTTGTTTTTGAGCCACACCCGGCAGTGCTCAGTGGTTACTCCTGGCTGTCTGCTCAGAAATAGCTCGTGGCAGGCACGGGGGACCATATGGGACACCGAGATTCGAACCAACCACCTTTGGTCCTGGATCGGCTGCTTGCAAGGCAAACACCGCTGTGTTATCTCTCCGGGCCCGGGCTATAAGATTTTTAATGTTCTGAAAAATGTTCATATAGTTTGTGTTCATAGCTAATATAGTGGTGTAGCTGAATCTATTTTTTCAACATTTGAAGGAAAGTACATAAATGTGATGAGACATTAATAAACCTATAAAAAGAATATAGAAGTAAAACCTATCTTATATTTAACCCCTGCATCTAATATAACTTATTATTACATCTTGTTAATTCTACATCCTATAACTCCCTCAGTTTTGTCTTTTACTCTCTCTGCTTATGTTGTTATAGTTGATATTTCTATCATAATTTGTCCTATTAAAATAATTCCATTGTGTCTCTTTTGTCTTCTGACATCTTACTGCTAAAAGTACACACTTTCAAAAGATAAAAATAGTCAAGTATTTAAAAATATGTGATATATATATATGTACAATGGAATATCATTAAATGACAAGAAGAAAATCCTGATATTTTTTAACAACTTGAGCGCATCATGCTTAGTGAAGAATGCAGAAAGGAAAATAAATATTTGAATATCTCACCTTGTATTTTAGAAAGACAAACTAAAAAGAGAAACATCAAAGAGATCATATATAAGGGATAGAGTATTTGCTTATAAGTGGCTGAACTGAGTTTAAACCTCTACATATGCACTGCATATGGATCACTCCTACAAGGAGTAAGTCTGAGCACAACCAAGTGTGTACCCTGATCCCATAAAAAATACAACCATAGAAGAAAGAAATAGACTACAATGATGATTACCAGAAATAATGGTGGTGATAAAAATTGGAGATAGTAGTCAAAGACAAAATGTATCACTGACTTTACCAACTTTACTCACTAAAAAAGTTTCTCATTTTTCTTAAAACCCATAGATGAGTGAGACCATTCTGCATCTTTCTCTCTCTCTCTGACTTATTTCACTCAGCATAATACATTCCATCTACATCCATGTATAGGAAAATTTCATGACTTCATCTCTCTGCTGCATAATATTCCATTGTGTATATGTACCATGGTTTCTTTAGCCATTCATCTGTTGAAGGGTATCTTGGCTGTTTCCAGAGTCTTGCTATGGTAAATAGTGCTGCAATGAATATAGATGTAAGGAAGGAATTTTTGTATTGTATTTTTGTGTTCCTAGGGTATATTCCTAGGAGTGGTATAGCTGGGTCGTATGGGAGCTCGATTTCCAGTTTTTGGAGGAATCTCCATATTGCTTTCCATAAAGCAATATGGCATTCCCACCAGCAGTGGATAAGAGTTCCTTTCTCTCCACATCCCCGCCAACACTGCTTGTTCTCATTCTTTGTGATGTGTGCCAATCTCTGGGATGTGAGGTGGTTCCACATAGTTGTTTTGATTTGCATCTCCCTGATGATTAGTGATGTGGATCATTTTTTCATGTGTCTTTTTGCCATATGTATTTCTTCTCTGTCAAAGTATCTGTCCATTTCTTCTCCCCATTTTTTGAGGGGATTAGATGTTTTTTCTTGTAAAGTTCTGTCAGTGCCCTGACAGATTAGCCCCTTATCTGATGGGTATTGGGTGAATAGTTTCTCCCACTCAGTGGGGGGCTCTTGTATCCTGGGCGCTATTTAGACACACAAAAAAGAAAAGAGCTGGAAGTTACAGCTCACCTCAGGAAGCTCACCACAAAGAGTGATGAGTTTAGTTAGAGAAATAACTACATTTTGAACTGTCCTAATAATGAGATGTATGAGGGAAATGGAAAGCCTGTCTAGAGAACAGGCGGGGGTCAGGTGGGGAGGAGGGAGATTTGGGACATTGGTGATGGGAACGTTGCACTAATGATGGGCGGTGTTCTTTACATGACTGAAACCTAAACACAATCATGTATGTAATCAAGGTGTTTAAATAAAAAAAAAAAAGTTTCTCATTCTGCCTGGTCCAGCCTCTATGAAAAAACAGTATTGAGGGTTCTTAGTAAACTCAAACGTGAGTTTCCATATGACCCAGCAATTGCTCTTTTGGATATCCATACCCAGGACAGAAAAACGTTGATCCAAAGGATGTATGCATACCGTTATTCATTGCAGCACTCAGTACAACAGCTAAGACTTGGTATCGACCTAGATGTCCAACAGTAAATGAGTAAATCATGAAGATGTGGTACATTTAACAATAGAATATCTGTAAGGAATGATATAATCATGCAATTTGCAGCTACATGATAGGAAGTGGAAGATATTAAGTTCAATGAAGTAAACCAGAAGAAGGATAAAAACAGAATATCACTTATATGTGGTATTTAGAATGATTGCATAAATAAATGCAGTGGTCTAAATGAGAGTTATCTCAAAAACCTTTGACCCCAGAAAAAATGAGGTGAAGGAAAGAAACTGAATGGAAAAGGAGAAACATAAATATGAAAGGATGGGAGTCAGAGACCAAGCAGTCTTGGGTGCATTGGTAGTTTTACGAAAGAACAGAACTAAATATGTAAACCAAAGACAAAATCAATGGAATCAAGAGACTCAATCTTTAACAATCTAAACTTGAAATGGGCCTATTATATTAGCATCTTGAATGTTAGGGGTGTTATGGGATGCATTTGGGGAACATTGTTGAAGGTGAAATTGCGTCTGATTGATTATATGTCTGAAACCAAATGCTACAGGACTTTGTAAATCATAATGGTTTCAATAAAATAAAATTAAAAAAATAAATACAGGCTGGAGTGATAGCACAGTGGGTAGAATATGAGCCTTCTCTGAGCCCAGCCAGGGTTTGATCCCTGGCATTCCATCTGGTTCCACAAGCCTACCAAGAGTAATTTCTGAGTGCAGAGCCAGGAGTAACCTCTGAGCACCACTGGGTGTGGCCCAGAAACAAAAAAATTAAAAATTAGAATAAATAAATACAAATAAAAAATAAAAAGTGTTTCCCAACACACTCTTGAAATCTTATTAAATCCCATTAATAAACAAATATATCTATTATAATAGAAAACCAAGTGAAATGGCCTTTCTAGAATAGAAGATGTCAGGTACTGCAAAAGAATATGTCATTAAGATAGCTACATATTTTTATGGCATGTAAACTGAATACAAGTAGATAAGTGAAACCTGGTATATAAAATATGTTATGATACCAATGTCTATCCTTGAAAATGCATACTATTTTTTTCAATAATTTTTATTGTGACCAAAGTGAATTGCAGATCTTTCATGTAATATTTTAGGTAAATAGTGACATTGAATTAGGGGAATTCCCACCACCAGTGTTGTCCTCCTTCCACCCCTGTTCCCAGCATGCATCCCATATCCCTCTCCTGTTCCCCCTGGGCTGCTTATATAAGTGGTCCCCTCTGTATCTAGCTTGTTGTAGATTGGGTATCAATTCTGTTGTTGTTGGCTTTATATTTGGTGTTTAACTCTGATCAATTTTTTATTTCTACTCAATGTTTATATGACTGTTTGGTCTTGGAACCATCCATTTGTTTCCCTCAATTTAGGAGGCAGGAGAAATGGTTTAGTTATGTGATTCTGTTTGAAAAGAAAAGAAAAAAAAAGAAAAAAAGGAAACAGAAAAAAAACAAAAACAAACAAAAAACAAAACAAAACAAAAAGCAAACAAACAAAAAAGGAGTCCATCTAGAAGTTATAAATATCATTTTAAAAGAAGAAAGGAAAAAAATAAGAAAAACATGACAGAAAGACAAAAAATACAAAAAATAGGAAAATAAAACAAAAATAAAAAACCACAACGACAATAACAACAAAACAAATAAAATAAAAAAACTGAAACCAGCGACTACAATAAAGCACTGCAGCAATAAAGAAAAATACCAAACAATAATCAAGAGCACAAAATAACTAGAGAAAATAATAGTGTTTTTTTTTTTTTTTTGCACAGGCACAGTAAATATTGGGGATATTAGAAAGGGAGTTCCCTTGACCTTATAGATACAGGGTTTCTCTGCCTTTGAGGTATATTATTTTTAACAAAATTAGTAATTAATATTGAACATTGAGCATGTATATTTTCAATCAGTTTTATCCTTTATCCATATAATACAGTATATGTCTTTTTCAAAAATAAAAAAAAAGGGTGCCAGTACAATGAAATGTTCCATAATCAAAATAACAAGTGAGAGCTGCAGCAATGACTAGAACCTTCATCTTTGCATCCAGTGAGATAGCATAGAGATCTATGGAGAGAAAAGAATGCCTAACAATATTATATATAGGCTAATTCATTCCAGTCTTGCTAATCACTAATGTATAAATTGTAAGAAAAAATATGACAATCTGTAAAATAAATATTTAGGATTCAATGAGCATTTTTTAAATTTTTGGGCCACACCCAGTGATGCTCATAGGTTACTCCTGGCAATGTGCTCAGAAATTGTTCCTGGCTGGGGGGACCATATATGATGCCAGGAATCGAACCCAGGTCTGTCATGGGTCAGCAGCATGCAAGGCAAACGCCCTATCACTGCTCCATTGCTCCAGCCCCTCGATGAAGATTTCTTAAGGACTCCAACTTAGGAATCTAAAGAGTTATAATAAGAATAAAGATTAGTATTTTACAGTATGTTTTCACACCAATATTCAAATTCATATTTACTCTTTCAATTTGAGGCAACTTGAACACTCCAACAGAAGGTAGTTTAGTCACGTTAGTAAATGAGTTCATGTAGCTAATGGCTACAGTAAGTAGCTCTCTCAATAAAGAAAACAACCCTGAACTAAACCCATCCTAGAGCAGCTATGCTAGCTGTTGGCGCAAAGTCATTAAGGTGGAATTACTCAATCACTTTTATTTCTTTTTAATAATAAATGTTAGAAGCATTCCATTCTTCTGTGTGTATAATTTTTCATAAATTTACATTTGTCCCCACTGGGATATGCCACAATGAAAATAAATTATATTTGCTGACAGTGAGCCAGAAAAATTTTATTCTTATTGTGAATAAAGCACTGTTCTAAGCTTATTTTAAAATCAATGTTGTATTTTGACAAGATCATTTTAATGATTTTCTTTTCTTTAGATTTATCATATCCATAATTTTATTTTGGATAATAAAAAAATGAAGCAAAAATTAATTTATAGATATATTGTTGTTGTTTGGTGGCCACATTCAACTTTCTTGAAGCTTATTCTTGGCTCTATATTCTGGGAACATTCCTAGAGGAACAGTATGTGGGAATGATAACACCCAGGTAAGCTTTAAGCACAACAAGCATCTCATCCATTGTACTACTTATTTGGCCTGTTTTTCAAATCTTTTAACTAAAAAGTCTAAAAACTAGAATATCAGCATTAAATAGTTCTATGGGCATCTTAGTAAATTGGTCAGACACAGATGTTGTGATGTAAACTCTTCTGGTGTGGAAAAATCCCAGATAAAGCTTTCCTTTCACTCTATCAATTCAGAGTAAGAGTTATTTTTTTTCATACATATCCTATTTAGTAAAATTAGAAAATAAAGCCTTTGAAGACAATAGAGTATGTTAAACAACCAGCTGAAAATTTAATAGTCCTTAAGGGGGATTCACATAGGGTCTATTACTGAATTGTAGTGATATCCAACATGTTTTTTGATTTGGATAATTCCAATTCTACCCCCATTCCCTGGCCATTTCAAGCAGCACTATCATGGTTCATACAATCAACAGAGACCTGGAGGAAAGAACATTAGATTTATTTTCTGAGACACAGGGGATTTAGCATGTTAAAATTGGGGCAATTGTATCAAAATTAAAGCATGCGGCAGTAACATCTCTGCTTCTGAGAAAGCTTTCCTCAGAAACATTTTGTCATCTCCTAAAACTATGTCTAGCTGGCTTGGATATGACACGATGAAAATGCTGTAGTTGGCAACAGGAATAATTTTTTTCTAAGATGATTATAACAAAGAAGTCATGTCAAAAAGCAAACACCAGAGATTTTTGTTAAGTATTGATTAATGGTTCAGAATTGTAACTTACCATAGTGTAGAATATGATTTTTTATATTTGAGGTCCTGGATTCCATTCCCAGGATGACATGATATTTCCTCCCTCTCCAAGTATCATTGGTAACCCCAGAGCAACTCTTATTTAATTATAATAAGTTCTTATATATTCTGATGATGCCATACAAAAAGCTTAGAATTTGGAGGATAGATTTAATATATAAATAAAAAATATCTAGCTACTGTACAACAATTCATGCCATTTAAGTCATTTACATCTTCAAAATGACAATTATTTCCATTCTATAGAAAGTGAAACTAATGCACATAAAAAAAAACAGAAAAACCAAAACAAAAACAATGTGGAACAAGTTGTTCATAAGAGCTTTGCGCTAATAACAGAATTAGATTCCTTAACCATGATGGTGGCCTTGTCCTGCATCTGTAACTGAACAAAAGTAAGATGGGACCTTCACAGGACCATTCACACTTTCACATATATGGCTAAAATTAGAACAGTATAATGCTAAAGAGCTTACCTATAAGGTATTATATATTAAGTGTTCCGTATATGGTGGTTGGAAAAATTGAATGATAAAAACTGTTTAAAAATAGTTAAACAAAAAAATAGTTAAACAAAGTTGTCTAAATCATGCTATTTATCTTATATTTTGTTGTCTGTCTCTAAAACTGCCCTTATCAAATGCTCTGTACATTTAATTATTTCATTTGAGTTGAACTCATACACCATTGGTCATCTATGTACTTCAGTCAGTGTACATGAATTTGAATAAAATGTTATCAAAATATTGACTTAAGTCATGTTTTAATTAAATAATGTTGGCCCTATATTTAAATCAACATATTAGTTTTAGTTTTTTATTTTTTTAAGGTACTATATAGATAATTTTACATATGTACAATAAATTCCTCAATCTCTGATTAATTCACTGGATTTTGGATATAAATTATATGGAACTCATTCTAAAAATAATAATCGTTCAATTTCACCATGGACAGTACTTTATAAAAATGTTGACATTTAATTTTTCTTCTAAAAATTTAAAGAACCCAGGAATTTGAAGTTTGAAGCATGCTGATGAAGAAAAAGTATTTAGAGTGGTGGTGGTGGAAGTATTTTTCTCATCTCTGACCCTGTTCCTTTTATAGAATCCAGTGAAAGAGATGAGATCATGGTATTGTGATGTAAGCACAAGCAGTGATAGCATCTATCTAAAATTGAAGCAATTATTGAAGTTTATGCATCCTTTTCCATTCTAGACATAATTAGGTGCAATTCTAAAGGACTTTTACCTAATATTTATTTGTTTGCTTGTTTTATTGAGGAATCACACTCAGCAGTGCTCAGAATCAATTCCTGGCTCTGAGCTCAGGGATTGCTCCTGATAGGGCTTATGGGATCACATAGGGTTCTGGGAATCAAATGTGGGCTGACTTCATGCCAAGCAAACATCTTAACTACTGTTCTAGGCAATTATTTTAGCCTTTTAACCAAAGATTTTAAGTCTCAGACTTGCTAAGATAGAAACTAAATGAATGAATGTGGATAATAGTAAAGATAAGCAGTGATTCAATCTCAGAAATATATCTTTCTAGATTTGGTATGTTTAAAATGTAGTATTGAATGCTTCTTTATGCTTGTTCTTTCTAACTAATAACATATTACCAGATTGGAGAAAATTTTGTTAATATCAGTATGACATATAAAGAAGAAAACAAATATGGTCTCTGTCCTTCCACCATAATTTTATATTAATTATACATCTCTCTTTCCTCTTGATTTTTTTTCAGATTACTCTTGCTTATTTCATGAAAAAAAGAACAGAGATTACCTAAGATAAACAGAGAAGATCAAGGCAATGTTTCCTCTTTCTCTAAGAAGTGCTTCTATATTTGCTTATATGTCATTTTCTCCTAGACAAGACACATGACTATTTTATTTTTGTTAGTATCTGGTACATATTAGGTTCACAATAATTTATTGCTCTTTGCCAATTAACAAACAAAAATAGATGAAGAAAGTAGCTGTTTTCTGTAAGTCTTTATTTGTTTTGGGGCCACAATCCCTGATGCTCAGGAGTTACTCTTGGCTATGTACTCATGACTTGGGGGGACCATATGAGATGCCGGAGGATAGAAGTTCAGTTCATCCTAGGTCAGTCGCATATAAGGCAAGAGCCCTACCACTGCACCACCTCTCCAACCCATTTTCTATGAGTCTTAAAGAATCTTAGAACATTTTAGACATTGCTTCCCTTTACTCCCAAAGGAAACAATACTTTCAAATTTAAAAGAAGTATGAAAATAAGATTGGGAGTATTTTATGTGATTAACTCTTTACATTATCTTGAAGTAATTATACAGAAATCTCTATTTATGTAAACACAGTGAATGCATCATAACACTAGAATAAATATACAAATACTGCATGTCAAATTAGGTTATAATCACTTTCAAGGGACGTGATTTCCTAGTTAAACAGATTCGTTTAAATCTTCCAAAATAAAAAATAAGTGAAAATAACCATATAAAATCAGGCTTACAGCTGGACAGATCTTCTTGGCAATGGTCCAGGCACTGAGCGGGGAAGCCCCTCCAGCTGAGGGATGTGTGGGATGCTCAGGAGGACTTCATAGACGGGAGAGGGTCCCTTTGGCTACTGCCATGACTCTGTATCTTGATAAGGATATGAGGAGATGGGTTGAGTAAACTTTTAAGGTAAGATTTTTATAGTAAAGATGTTTGAGAAAAGTTAGAGGAAATGGAATAGAAATTTGGCAGAAGAGAAAACAAAGGCAGCTCAATATTTACTCTTTAGTAGAAATCAGAATGTTAGGGATGTTTAAATAACAGATTGTTAAAGCTAACAGTGGAATCATAGATTTTGGGAATTTTTTTGTTTGTTTGTTTATTTTGGGGTCACACCCTGTGACACTCAGGGGTTACTCCTGGCTATGCTCTCAAAAAACACTCCTGAAAAAAAAAAAAAAAACACTCCTGGCTTGGGGATTATATGGGACACTGAGGATTGAACCCTGACCAGTCCTGGGTAGCCCCATGCAAGGCAAATGCCCTACTGCTGTGCTACTACTCCCAGCCCCAATAGAAGTTTTAATATAGGGATCAATAAGTCATCAGGCAGGAAATAGTAGGAAACAGAGCTCTAGAATTACATTTCTCAAATTTGGTGCTAATTTATGAGGTAATTATAGCTCATTGTTTTGAGATAAAGATTGTATACGCTACTTATTTTTATGCATGACTTTAAAGATATTTTTTAAATATAGGTATTTGCCTTGCATGCAGAAGGATGGTGATTCAAATCCCGGCATCCCATATGATCCCCCAAGCTTGCCAGGAGCGATTTCTGAGAGTAGAGGCAGGAGTAACCCTGAGCACTGCTGGGTGTGACTCAAAGACAAAAAACAAACAAAACAATATTTTTTAAATAACCCTTCTATAGCAAATATTTTCTACAATATTTTTTCTTCACACTCAAACCCCATTTGTTACCAAATACTGTGAAATAATGGTCTTCTCTCAAATTATGTAGAATAATTTTCTGCTCAGCCATAGGTAACAGGAAGATCTAGTAATCTTTTCTCTATGTTTTCTTCATATTCTGCTTTACATTTTGTTGATTATAAAAATAACTAAGTTATTTGGGGTAGTTCCACATTTTTTATTTCTTTTCTTTATTTAAACATCTCTATTAAAATATGATTGTAATTAGGTTTCAATCATGTAAAGAACACCCTCCTTCACCAGAGCAACATTCCCACCACCAATATTCCAAATCTCCCTTCATCACATCCCACCCCCACCTGTACTCTAGATAGGCTTTCCAGATCCCACATTCATTCACATGATTATGGTAGTTCTCTGTGTAGTTATTTCTATAACTGCACTCACCACTCTTTGTGGTGAGCTTCATGAAGTGAGCTGGAAGTTCCAGCCCTCCTCTCATTGTCTCTGAGGGTTTTTGCAAAAATGACTTATATTTTTCTTAAAACTCGTAGATGAGTGAGACTATTCTGCATCTTTCTCTCTCCCTCTGACTTATTTCACTCAGCATGATAGACTCCATGTACATCCATGTATAGGAAAATTTCATGACTTCATCTCTCCTGACAGCTGCATAATATTCCATTGTGTATATGTACAAGAGTTTCTTTAGCCATTTGTCTATTGAAGGGCATCTTGGTTGTTTCCAGAGCCTGGCTATTGTGAATAGTGCTGCAAAAAATATAGGTGTAAGAAGGGGTTTTTGTGTTGTATTCTTGTGTTCTTAGTGTATATCCCTAGGAGTGGAATAGCTGGGTCAAATGGGAGCTCAATTTCCAGATTTTGGAGGAATCTCCATATAGTTTTCCATTGAGGTTGGACTAGACAGCATTTCCACCAGCAGTGGATAAGAGTTCCTTTCTCTCCACATCCCCGCCAGCACTGCTTGTTCTCATTCTTTGTGATGTATGCCAATCTCTGTGATGTGAGATGGTATCTCATCATTGTTTTGATTTGCATCTCCCTGATGATTAGTGATGTGGAGCATTTTTTCATGTGCCTTTTGGCCCTATGTATTTTTTATCAAAGTGTCTATTCATTTCTTCTCCCCATTTTTTTGATGGGATTAGATTTTTTTTCTTGTAAAGTTCTGTCAGTGTCCTGTATATTTTGGATATTAGCCCCTTATCTGATGGGTGTTGGGTGAATAGTTTCTCCCACATGGCGTATCCTGGGCACTATTTCTTTTGAGGAGCAGAAGCTTCTCAGCTTAATGTATTCCCATCTGTTGATCTCTGCTTCCACTTGTTTGGAAAGTGAAGTTTCCTCCTTGAAGATGCCTTTAGTCTCAATGTCATGGAGTGTTTTACTGACATGTTGTTCTATATACCTTATGGTATCAGGTCTGATATCAAGGTATTTAATCCATTTGGATTTTACCTTCGTACATGATGTTAACTGGGAGTCTATGTTCGCTTTTTTGCAAGTGGCTAACCAGTTCTGCCAGCACCACTTGTTGAAGAGGTTTTCCCTGCTCCACTTAGGATTTCTTCCTTCTTTGTCAAAAATTAGGTGATTGTATGTCTGGGAAACATTGTCTGAGAACTCAAGCCTATTCCACTGATTTGAGGGTCAGTCTTTATTCCAATACCATGCTGTTTTGATAACTATTGCTTTGTAGTACAGTTTAAAGTTGGGGAAAGTAATGCCTCCCATTTTCTTTTTCCCTAGGAGTGTTTTAGCTATTCGAGGGTGTTTATTGTTCCAGATGAATTTCATAAGTGTTTGATCCACTTCTTTGAAGAATATCATGGGTATTTTTAGGGGATCTCATTAAATCTGTATAATGCTTTGGAGAGTATTGCCATTTTACTGATGTTAATCCTGCCAATCTATAAGCAGGGTATGTGTTTCCATTTTCATGTGTCGTCTCTTATTTCTTGGAACAGGGCTTTATAGTTTTCTTTGTATAGGTCCTTCACATCTTTGGTCAAGTTGACTCCAAGGTATTTGAGTTTGTGTGGCACTAATGTGAATGAGATTGCCTTCTTGACATCCATCTCTTCCCTATCATTATTGGTGTATAAAAAGGCCATTGATTTCTGTGTGTTAATTTTGTAGCCTGCCATATTGCTATATGAATCTATTGTTTCTAGAAGCTTTTTGATAAAGTCTTTGGGGTTTTCCAAGTAGAGTATCATGTCATCTGCAAACAATGAGAGATTGACTTCTTCCTTTCCTATCTGGATTCCTTTGATATCTTTTTCTTGTCTCATCACTATAGCAAGCACTTCCAGTACTATGTTGAAAAGGAGCGGTACAAGACAGCCTTGTCTTGTACCCAAATTTAGAGGAAAGGCTTTTAGTTTTTCTCCATTGAGGATAATATTTGCCATTGGCTTGTGGTAGATGGCTTCAACTAGATTGAGAAAGGTTCCTTTCATTCCCATGTTGCTGAGAGTTTGTATCAAGAATGGGTGTTGGACCTTATCAAATGCTTTCTCTGCATCTATTGATATGAACATATAATTTTTATTTTTCTTGTTGTTGATATTGTGTATGATGTTGATAGATTTATGGATAGTAAACCATGCTTGCATTCCTTGGATGAAACCTACTTAGTCATAGTGTATGATCTTCTTGATGATGCATTGGATCCGATTTGCCAGGATTTTGTTGAAGATCTTTGCATCTGCATTAATCAGGGATATTGGTCTGTAATTTTCTTTTTTGGCAGCATCTCTGTCTGGTTTTGGTATCAAGGTGATGTTGGCTTCATAAAAGCTGTTTGAAAGTGTTCCCGTTTTTTTCAATTTCATGGAAGAGCCTGGCTAGGATTGTTGTGACCCCCTAGGACCCTGCCCGCAGGGTGTACTGAGGATCATGTAGTAATTTGTGGGTCACGAGCGGGATCCGACCTAAAACGGAGGAAAGAGGCTGAGAAAGAAATGAGCTCAAGTCAAGCTGGCTGATCAAGAGCTGAATTTATTAAGGCAAGACAAGCTTACATAGTTCTACAGCATAAGGAAGTAGCTTTCAGTACTTTTCCATGGTATAGAAAAGTAGGGGGGCTGTACAGGATGGACTTTCCAGTTTTACAACATACGTTTATATCGCATAGACTTACATCACACAGACATTCTTTCACAATGGTAGCTTAACAGGATGTGATCTTAGCAACTCCAGCGGTTTACTGGGACATCTGACTTGTTTGGTTAACATTTCTTTTAGGTCCAGGTGGTAAATGCCACAGTGGCCGCCTGTCAGGTACACAGGCCTTTGTTTTCTCAGGCATCAGAGACTCCATTTTGCTCTCTAGCTCTAACAGCCTCCAACAGATTGGTAGTAGCTCCTCTTGAAAGATTTGAAAGAATTCATTAGGATATCTATCTGGGCCTGGGCTTTTCTTTTTTGACAGATGTTTGATTACAGTTTCAATTTGTCAATAGTGATGGGGGTGTTTAGATATGCTATGTCCTTCTTACTTAACTGGAAGGTTTTAAATGTCCAAGAATTTTTCCATTTTTTCTAGGTTCTCATGTTTAGTAGCATAAAGTTTCTCAAAGTAGTCTCTGATTACCTTTGAATCTCTGCAGTATCTGCCTTGATCTCCCCATTTTCATTTCTAATACGGGTTATCAGGTTTCTCTCTCTTTCTTTGTAAGTTTTGCCAATGGTCTATAAATCTTGTTTACTTTTTCAAAGAACCAACTGCTTTCGTTATCTTTAGGATTGTTTTTTGATTTTCCACTTCATTGATTTCTGCTTTCAGCTTTGTTATTTCCTTCTCTCTCCCTATTTTTGGTTCCTTTTGTTGGTCATTTTCTAATTTTATGATCTGTGTCATTAAGTTTTTCAGGTATGCCCCTTCTTCCTTCCTGATGTGTGCTTGTAGAGCTATAAATTTTCCACTCAGGGCTGCTTTTGCTGTGTCCCATAGATTCTAACAGTTTGTGTTTTCATTGTCATTTGTTTCCAGGAAAGTTTTTTTTTTAATTTATTTAAACACCTTAATTACATACATGATTGTGTTTGGGTTTCAGTCATGTAAAGAACACCACCCATCACCAGTGCAACATTCCCATCACCAATGTCCCAAGTTTCCCTTCACCCCACCCGACCCCCGCCTGTACTCTAGACAGGCTCTCCATTTTCCTCATACATTCTCATTATTAGGACAGTTCAAAATGTAGTTATTTCCCTAATTAAACTCATCACTCTTTGTGGTGAGCTTCCTGAGGTGAGCTGGAACTTCCAGCTCTTTTCTCTTTTGTGTCTGAAAATTATTATTACAAGGGTGTCTTTTATTTTTCTTAAAACCCATAGATGAGTGAGACCATTCTGCGTTTTTCTCTCTCTCTCTCTGACTTATTTCACTCAGCATAATAGATTCCGTGTACATCCATGTATAGGAAAATTTCATGACTTCATCTCTCCTGACAGCTGCATAATATTCCATTGTGTATATGTACCACAGTTTCTTTAGCCATTCGTCTGTTGAAGGGCATCTTGGTTGTTTCCAGAGTCTTGCTATGGTAAATAGTGCTGCAATGAATATAGGTGTAAGGAAGGGGTTTTTGTATTGTATTTTTGTGTTCCTAGGGTATATTCCTAGGAGTGGTATAGCTGGATCGTATGGGAGCTCGTTTCCAGGAAAGTTTTGATTTTCTCTTTGATTTCATCTCTGACCTACTGGTTGTTCAGTAGCAGGGTGTTTAATTTCCAATTGTTAAAGTTTTTTCTTTTGTGTGTCTTTGTAGTTCACATCTAATTTCAGAGCCTTGTGGTCAGCAAAGGTAGCCTGCAAGATTTCTATCCTCTTGATTTTATGGAGGTATGTTTTATGTGTCAGCATGTAGTCTATGCTGGAGAATAACCCATGTACATTGGAGAAGAATGTGTATCCAGGTTTTTTGGAATGGAGTGTCCTATATATATCTACTAGTCGTCTTTCTTCCATTACTCTTTTCAGGGCTAGTATGTTTTTGTTGGGTTTCAGTATTGTTGACCTATCAAGTGTTGATAGGACCGTGTTGAGGTCTCTCACAATTATTGTGTTATTATTGATGTCTTCTTTCAGAGTTGTCAGTAACTGTATTAGATAATTTGCTGGTCTCTCATTGGGTGCATATAGGTTTAATAGTCTGATTTCTTTCTGCTGCACATATCCCTTGATTAGTACATAATGTCCATCTTTGTCCCTTACCACTTTTCTGAGTATGAATTTGATGTCATCAAATATTAATATGGCCACCCCAGCATTTTTAAGGGTGTTTTTTGATTGGATGATTTTCCTCCAACCTTTGATTTTGAGTCTATGTTTGTTCTGACTATTCAGGTATGTTTCTTGTAGGCATCAGAAGGTTGGATTCATCTTTTTGACCCATTTTGCCACTCTGTGTCTTTTAATTGGTGAATTTAGTCCATTGACATTGAGGGAGATGATTGTCATAGGATTTAATGTCATCTTTGTAGATAAGTTTGCTGTGTTTGTAGATCTCTCTTGTCTTAAAGTAGACCTGTCAGTTTTTCCTTTAAGGCTGGTTTTTCATCTGTGAAGTTTCTGAGCTGTTGTTTATCCATGAAGCTATGTATCCTTCCTTCAAACCTGATTGTGAGTCGGGCTGGGTGCAGTATTCTCGGTGAGGCACTCATTTCATTCAGTCTTGTCACAATATTCCACCACTGTCTTCTGGTCTTGAGAGTTTCTTGTGATATGTCTGCTGTAAGTCTTAGGGACACTCCTTTGAATGTAATTTCCCTTTTTGATCTTGCTGCTTTCAGTATTCTATCTCTGTGGGATTTGTCATTGTACCAAGGATGTTTCTTGGGGTGTTTTTCTTTGGGTCTCTTTTAGCTGGTACTCTTTGGGCATGCAGAATTTGATTGCATGTAGTTTTTAACTCTGGGAGTATCTCTTTGATGATGTCTTTACAGTTGATTCTTCCTGGAGATCTCCTACCTGGGCCTCTGGGACTCCGATGATTCTTATGTTGTTTCTGTTGAATTTATCAAAGACTTCTATTTTCATCTGTTTGCATTCCTTGAGTACTTTTTCCATTGCCTGATCATTTGTCCTAAGGTTCTTTTTCAGTTTCTTCTGCTGTGTTGAGTTTTTCTGCATCTCATCTTCCAGTACTCCGATTCTGTCTTCAGCTGCTGTTACCCTGCAGTAGAGGCCATCTACTGAGGTTTTCAATTGAGCTAACGTGTTTTTCAGATCTGCTATTTCAGTTTGGAGTTTTCTGATTTCTGTCTTTGTGTTCTGTTCAGATTGATCTATGCTTTATTTGAGTTCTACAAACATCATCCATATTACTATTTTATGTTCCTTATCCAAGAGGTTAATCAGATGGTTGGAATTTTTTAGGTCATCCAAGCTATTGTCTTCATTCTCTGTGCATGGTGTTTGCCTGCGAGTTTTCCCCATTGTCACGCTAGTGGTGTGGTTTTTTCTGCATGTTGTGGTGGGGTTTATTGGTTAGAAAGAGTGTGCAGCCGGCCGCTCTGCTTCGCTTAGTGGCCGAGCTCTTCTGTGGCCTCTAGGTGACAGTTTTTGGGGGTTCGTTTCCCAGGGCTCTGAGGAGAGCTTCAAGAGTTCAGGAAAGACAGAGAAGCACAGGACAGAGCTCCCTTCAGGTCCTCAGTTTTCTCAGAAGAAGCACAGCAGGGCGAAATCTCCACAGGTAGAGCAATCAGCACTCCACCTGGCAACCCCCACAGCCAGCCAATTCTTACATATTCACTTGCTCACTGGGAAGCTTCAAAATGCAGTTTTTGGGGGGTTCGCTTTCCAGGGCTCTGAGGAGAGCTTCAAGAATTCAGGAAAGACAGAGAAGCACAGGACAGCGCTCCTTTTAGGTCCTCAGGTTCCTCAGAAGAAGCCCACATTTGTTTTTCTTTCTTTTATTTTTTCAAAATATATTTCTTGGATCTAGAACAATTGTGCTGTAGGTAAGACAATTATCTTCTGTGTAGCCAACCTGGATTCATTCCTCAGCACTTTATTTAGTTCTAAATTACTTCCAAATACAGAGCCAGGAATAATCCCTGAGTACAGCCAGATGTGGGCCCCAAAGCAAAAACAAAAAAACAAACAACAAAAAAAACACATAAAAGTAAATAAACTACATTTGTTAAACACCTGATACTATGTTGTACATACATTACTTTCTTTTCACTTTTCATTGGTTGAATTGTCCTGGAAAGGGATTGAAAATTATGGTTATTGAAATTAAATTTAGCCATATTTCTTTTGAATTTTATATTTTTTAACTAGCTTACTCCTTTGGAGGGAGGGATTTACCACTCTGGGAACCAAGTGAATCTAATTCTTATAAAATCTTATAAAATTTTTTTTCCCACTGAGCAATATCCATGGCCTATGGATATGCATTTGTTATATTACTTTATTTTTATTTTAATTAATATGCTTCTTTGGGGTCATACCCAGCAAGCTCTGAGACTATAACTGAGTCATGGTTTGGAGGTTGCACACAGTGGTACATATGATGCCGGACATTAAATATAGTGCTCCTGCATGCAAAATATGCATTTCAGCCTACCTATTCAGCTGTCTCTCAGGTTTCCTATAACCTATTCACATAAACAAAATTTTATGGGAATATAGTTACATTCATTTGTTGGAAGGTTGACTTTTGTTGCTTTTGTTCCAATACAATAGAACTGAGTAGTTCAATAGAACCCATACAAAAATATATATGTACAATATTTCCTTAATAAAAAATTTTGCTGACCTTGAGTGTGAACATTTGATTTTCTAGTTGGTTTGATGACATGAAATAAAAGCATTATTTGATGCTTGTGCTTGTGTTCGAGTAACAATAATGACAGTAAACTATCAAAATTCTACTATTTTAAGAACCACAGGAATTTTCCATGTTTACTTAAATGATTTTAAAACCCTATTCCTAATCTGTTATTACATTATAAACATTGCTTTTGCATTACAGACTACTTGCTATTTTATTTACCTCATTTTCTGTCTAGGAAAAAGGTAATTAGGCTACAAAGATCTGACAACTAAGTTTAGTCAAGACTAAAATAATACAAAGCAAACAGATAAATGCAGTTATGTGAAATTAAAAAATATATGTTTAATGACATTATAATATAATGTCTAATTATTTACCTTTTATTCTCCCATTCTTATTAGATTACCTACTCTGTATAGATAGTGATATGTGTTAATCTAGATGAATTACCAGTTTACTGATATAATTGTCCTCACAGTTCCTTCCTCTGTTCTCATTATTGACCTTTGAGTGGAAAACCAATTCTTCTTTTTCCTTCTTACAGATTCTCAACACCTAAAGAATAGAATCATATGAGAGAAAGAAATTCACAGCACATCCCTAAGCTTCCAGTGTTTCATTGACGTTGATAAGCAAACATACACTAAACCTATATCATTGTTTCAATCATTTAAATTGTGAGTTAGGTATACATAAATGTGTGTATGTCTGGAGAAGATTCCAATGTTGCTGTGTTCTGTCTGACCAAGAACAGATTAAATGTGTATCTCAATCTCAGAAGCACTCTGCAATGTTATCTGTAAAATTATCACCTGCCTTTTGAAAACCATAACCCTAAAACTATTGATTGGTTAAAAGGCAGGATCTGAAGAAATGTCTCCATGTATTAGCCTAATCAAATAAAGCTAGTATTAATCTAGATATTCACTGATCTGCCAGAATCTTTTCTAAAATGTAGGCATCTCAATTGAAGTTATGTGTTTTATATTTTTTAATTTTTCCTCAGGCATTTAAATACATTATCACTAAGTCAGAACTAAGAAAAGCATAAAAAGAATTACAGCAAGTTTCCATTTGTACCAGATAGTAAAATTGTTGACATGCATTATGAGGCACATGTATTTTTCTGCCTGCGAAGGCTCAGTCACATACTAAGATAGAATACTTTGACTACCAAGTGTGTTGTACAAAGGTCTCAGACTATGCAAGAAGAAATTACTTTATAAATAGACACCAAGTTTCGAAGTTAGCTAGCTTAGCTATTTAAGCAAGTTAGAATAAAATCTTAATTCATTAATTATGCTATCAATGTAATTTCCATGAAGGGTAACCAGCTAAATACAAGAAAGAACTAGTAGGGATTCTTTCCATCCAAGTGTTGAGCTCTGTGCAGTTTTATTTAGAGACACTTCTATTACTAGGAAAGCTATGAGTTGATCGACTGTGTCTTAGAATTAACTACAGTGGTGAAAACACAAATTGCAAACCAGCATGAAGTCACAAAGGAGAGGAGAGAAGAGAAAAAGTAAAAATAGGAATCTTATATATACTATTCATTTCCTTTACAAAGGTAAGTATTAAACTGGAGTCCAACTTTAGTTGGAGCAAGCCTAATTATGGTTAGGCAGAGGTCCTAATGAGAAGCATTCCACACTAGGTCTTCTTTCTGTTCTCATTTATTTCTGTTTTCAGAGTCTGAATTTTTTTTTTCGGAGGCAAATGATCATATTCCCTCTGCTTTAGAGGCTAGAATGAAATATAATTGGTAGGGAGAAGAGTATTTGGATTGGAAAGTGCCTTGGTCACAAATTGTTAGTTTGGACCTTTAAGGAAGGTTCCAATGCAATATTGTTCATAGAGAAAGGAAGATTTGACAGGGATTTAAAATTTGCTTAGTGCCATTAGCATATTATTTTTTGCATTTTTTCCTTTCACTTAAACATTATGTTTACAAAGTTGTTCATGATTGAGTCTTACCATATAAACCACCCTTCATCCAGGAAATTTTTTCAGCCATCAATGTACCCAGTTTTCCCCCTTCCCTCTCCCTGACTCCTGGACAGGCATTTTACTATTTTATTTCTCTCTCTCTCTCTGTCTCTCACCTTTTTTTCTTTTAGACACTTTGGTTTACATTATTGTTAATAAAGGGGTACCATCCATGCATATCACTTTACACTATCCAATGCCCAGTTTTTGTCCAGGGTGATTAATTTCAACTGTCATCGTCATAGTGGTCCCTTCTCTACCTTAACTATACTGCTCCACTATTTGTGCCAAACTTCCTATCATGTACTGGTCCTCCTAGTCCTCATCTCTATTGACTCTATATATTATTACCATACTAAAGTGGAAGCAAAGATAAACAAATGGGACTACATTAAACACACCACTGGGTGTGACCTAAAAACCAAAATAAATAAATAAATAAATTGAGCTTTCATACAATCTAGAAACACATTCCTGGGTTAAACCTAAGAACCCCAAAATCACAATACAGGAAAAAAATTGGTATCAGCATCTTTGATACCTTTTGTGGCCATTTCTTCCTCCTTAGAGTATTTGTCTTAGCGTCCTGGTTGTTCCTTTTGTTCCTTCCACTGAAGAACTCTAGCACAGATCAAAGTCATAATGTAATCTTTACAAGAGATTGTCAATAGTTTTTTCTCTTTTAGATTTTTTGACTAATTTTTGAGGGGAGGGCTGCACCCGGTGACGCTCAGGGTTTACTCCTGGCTATGTGCTCAGAAATTGCTCCTGGTAGCATGGGGTACTATATATATGGGATGCCAGGGGTTCAAACTGTGGTCTGTTCGAGGCTAGCACATGCAAGGCAAATGCCTTACTGCTTTACGCCACCACTCTGGCCCCTTAACTAATTTTTCTGCAAATTCTAAGGCTCATAAAAATATTTAAATTTTCATGACTGGCTGGTATGGAGCTTCCTTATCAAATCACTACTCAGAATTTACTGAATAATAACTTTCTATATTCTGCCATGTACATTTCTGTATTTTCCTATAGTGACATTGAGACATCTTTGTTTTTCTGTTTATATATATATTATTTTTGGATTATATATAATTTATTTAAGCACCATGGTTACAAACATGTTCGAAAATGGGGTTCAGCCATATAACATACACATCTCTTCACCAGTACAACTTTCCTGCCACCATTGTCACCCATTTCTGTCCTCCCCCATCAATAAGAATTGTTAAGTAAATCATAAAACTATTTGATTTTTTTTAATTGGGCCATAGGGCATTTGCTTTGTACACGGCCAACCTAAAACAAACCTGGATATCTCATATGGTCACCCAAGGCTACTAGGAATGAATTCTGAGTGCAGAGCCAGGAATAACCCGAGTGCTGCTGCCTAGTGTGGCACAACCCCATACACACACCTCAGAAAGAAAATATTTAATTTTTGCTTATATATCCCTTCAAGTACAGTGAGTAATTTTTGCTCCTCTTTGCTCTTTTGCTAGCAGAATAAAAGAGCAAGAAACTTATTGTCTGATTGTCTGGCCTCACTTAAGACATGAAAGCACATTACATAACAAATAGTACAAATTAGTTGCTCATGATTGTCAGATTCTTGACTAAAAAACACAGTGACTTTAGAGATGTAATAATGCATATCCAGTCAGCCTATAAAATCTGTGAAACGTTATCTAACAGAGATATTTCTATTATCATTTTAACTTTAAAAACTATAATCAAAGTAAAATACATTGAAGTTTCTGAAATAGTTCCAAATTTCTGAAATTAATGGTGTCTGGAATTGTGTCAGCTCTCAAGAGAATCTCATTTCCAAATTTTGTGATACATTGTGAGTTTGAAATCCACCATGAGACATATTTTTGTTATACTTTGGGACTATGGTAAATAATACAAATCAGAGTTGGTATTTCTCTCTTTAGCTTGTTATCAGACATCTGCCAATTGATTATAAAATATACGATGGTTAATAAATCGAGGCACTTAGGCAGAAAAGTCTTCAACCAGGTTTCTTGGTGCTTAAAATATACTTCAGTGTTGATTTGTAAGGACTCTGAAAAATCTTTTGGTTGTACCCTTTAGGATTCTTTTAAAACTGCAGGTAGACCTGGTGGATAGAACAGTGTTAAGACAATGGCTTTGTACATAGCTGACCCTGGTTCGATCCCTGACACCTCATATTCTCTGAGCACCACCCAGGAATAATTCTTGAATACAGACCAAAAGTAAACCTGAGCACAGGGGTTGTGACCTGCCAACACCAAAAATATACAAGAGAAAAAAAAAACCCTGAAGATAGGAAAACATCAATGCATCTTTTTTAAATAGAGAGTAAGGCCTAAAGTAAAATTAGCTACTTGTTTAAGGCTATGGGTGTTTGTGATCATATGAGTGTGCTTTAAATTACACATAATTTTAAACAACTGTGTAAAAAGAATTTTAAAAGTTTAATGGTGCTGCACTGAGAGTGGGAATTAAAAATTGAAAAGAAAATACAAACTATACCTTGTTTTTCTGCTTTAAAAAATAAGTTTTCTTCTCATTTGCAATTAAGATGCTTTGAATTTGCATAAAATGTGTAAAATTAGAGATAATTGAACTACAGTAGCTATAAAAGTGGCTTTCCCATTTAAAAAATAAATCAGATGTCCACTAAAAGGGTGTAAGAGCTATTCCCCCCACTTCTCTCTCTCCCATTTGGTCTTTGGTATTTTTCACACTTTTATAGCTGATTTTTATTGCCAAACAATCTGTGGAGTTTGTGGCAGCTCTGAGACAGCAATTGGCCCAGTCAAGCCTGTTAACTCTGGCATATTAAGGATCCTTCCAAAGGTTTCATATCCAACCTCAGCACCCAGGTCAGTAGATTAAATCAAGGGAGACCTTTAAGAAACTGCAATAGGAAGGGAGAGGAGAGGCACGTAGGGAAAAATGAAAACAAGAAAAGCCCAAGTTACAGAAATGCCTTTAAACTAAACAGTAACAGTGTTTGTTTAGCTGCACTAGACTTTCCTTTGGGAACCTAAAGTTTAAGGGCCAATCTAGAAGAGAGTACCCCCACAAGCCAAGATCAAAGTGGCCACAGAGGATGGTCCCAGATGATGTCTGTACTTCAGTAGAGAGGCATTTATTTCCCCGGAATGGGACAGCCTCCAGTCTGAAGGTAATCTCAAAACTAACCAAGTAACGTGATGTAGTGTCTTCAGTCTCGTACTGCCAATCAGCCATGGCTGAGTTGGCTTTATTTTCTTCTGATTTGGGGCCCAAGCATATGGTGATGCTCCGACCAATAGCATGCTGTTTGTGTACTACTCTTCTGAGATGTTTACACTGTTGAATTTTAAGCTAGGACTGTCTTTTATTTTGTCTCATTTGTTCTCTTCCATGTATCATTAGCACTTCAAGGGCAAAGACTGAGTAAGGCCTTTGGACGTAGAGGAGGAAGTCTTCACAATGATAAAACATGATATTAAAATGTCCACGTGGGGAAAATTTAGAATTTTTAGAAATATGACAGCTTTCTAAAGTATAGAATGCAAAAAGAATAGATATTCTTTGATTTCTTCCAATATCAATTATAACTTTTAGTTTAAAAAAATCACTGTAAGGTCTAGAAACAAACAAAATGTCCCTTAGAGAGAAATACCCTACACCACACATATGACCATCAAATAACTGGTAATACTATGGCATGTGTTATTGTATATATCTTGCATGTATCACAGAATGTTGATTGATTGGATTGCCCATTATTCTCAGGAATCCAGAACCTTCACCATCAACCCAGTCTAGAAATATTTTCCTACTTAATCCATATCACATCTCTTTAGATTTTTTTTTCAATTCAGCAGTTTCCTTTGATTCTTATTTACTTTTTGAATATCATTAACTGATTTGGTAACTGTCACTGATTTGGTAACTGTGATCCAGTCTAGTAGCATGTTTACCTTCATTTGGAACATCTTGGAAATATGATGTCAATTTTCAGTATGCTGGCATCAGAGACACCATGGAAAACCAGTGGGAAGGAATCTTGATGCAAATCTTCTTTGTTCCTGAAAATTTTATCTACAGAGTCTTATCTATTATTTCATTTGGACAACTTGGATGTGTTCCTCATTAACTATTAGTGTGCCTGTTTTACTTGCACCATGGGTGTGTTTTTAATTCCCCGTTAAAAATCAATATTAAAAATAACAATTTTGGGGCTGGAGCAGTAGCATGAAGCGGTAAGGCATCTGTCTTGCAGATGCTAGCCTAGGACGGACCTTGGTTCAATCTCCTGGTGTCCCATATGGTCCCCCAAGCCAAAAGCGGTTTCTGAGACGTAGCCAGAAGTGGCCCCTGAGCACCACTGGGTGTGGCCCAAAAAACAAAACAGAAAAAAAAGCTGAAAATAACAATTTTGCATGTTCTTTGTATGCAAATGTGTGTGACTAAAATTATCCACGTAATAATAATATATAAATACATAATAATATATAGAATTTATAATATAAATGGTATCCAGTGGTTTTTAACACAATAAGATGAAAAAGATTTAAAAGTATTCTCTGGCACTGCATCTTGAAGAATAAGAGGTAGAAAGACATCCCATATGAAGAGAAGTTATAAATACTGTGAGTACTATTCAGGGGTGATGAACAAGTTCGACACAAAGAGCCAACATTTTAAACTGTGAGAGTCAGAGAGCCATGCCACGTAGTGACCTGCTGAAACAGACAAATACTCTCACAAAAGCATCTAATTTTAATAATCTATTAAACACATATGCATTTTGTCATTTTGAGTGATGGTGAGGGTGTGCTGCATCCTCCACACTAAGAATTAATGGCAAGATATGACCCAACATGTGACACACGGGTCCTCCGCTCACTGGCCCGTGCAGTTGTTTCCAGGGATGGGAGACAGGAGGACGCGGCCTGGGGGCGGGACTAGCGCTGGGAGATCTCTCCTCAGAGGTCCCTCCTCAGAAGCAGAGAAAGAAATCCAAACTTGGCAAAGAGCCACAGTATACAAAAGAATGATAAGAGTCAAAGAGCCGCATTCATTTTGGCCAGGAGCAGCATGCGGCTGGAGAACCACGTGTTCACCACCCCTGCTATACTTGAATAGTTCTAGAACTTGAAAATTGGTAACGGTGAATGGTAAAGCTAAATTACATGGTAACATTGTCCTTTTGCATGCTGAGAGTTTATGGGACCTCAGAATCTTTAACACAGTGCTCCATAAAGCCACTGAATTTGGACAGAATAATAATGCCTTTTTAGACCCTTGAAATTACCTAAAAAATGTATGAAAACTCATGCTTGCAGGAAAATTGTGCAAATTTTTGTATTACGTTTTAGTTGATGAATAGAAAATTTTCTAAATCTTGAGGATAACATGATTTATATAGTCAATTTAATAAGCTCCTTACTAAAATTTCATCAATAGTTTTAGTCTATTTATGATTATGTAAAAATGTAAAATTAGCCTTTGTTGAAAACTTTCACAAGCATGAAAGAATGTAATGACAGCAATATATGTACTACATGATCCTTAAAATCTCAATCAGTGGGCCTGAATTATAGATTTCAAATGTTTAGCTCTCTGTTAAGAATGTTTCATTAGGGGCGGAAGAAATAGCACAGTGGTAAAGCTTTTGCCTTGAAAGCGGCCAACCCAGTACAGACAGTGATTCAATTCCTGGCATCCCATATGGTTCCCCATGCCTACCATAGGCGATTTCTGAGCGCAGAGCCAGGAGTAACCCCTGAGCACTGCCTGCTGTGACCCAACCCCCCACCAATAAAAGAATGTTTCATTTTACACTCAAAGATGGGGAGGTATTTAAGTTGTCTACCTTATTTAGGAAGTACTATAAATATCTTCCTCTTTTTACTGAAATGAACTATAATCATTGAATGTCTCCTTCCATGGGAAATGACCTCTTACTGCCATCTTTCCAGTGGGAAAACTCCCATTACAACCTGACTTCTATCTACTCAATGTAAGATCTATAATCTTCAAGTTGTTTGTGGGTAGTTCAGAGAGCTCAAGACATTTCTTTCCTAAAAAAAATTGACTCTAATGCCATCAAGGACTTAAAAATGTATTTATGTTTTCCTTATTTGAAAATGCATTCAAAACTTGATCTCTGAAGGTGTCTCCGCAGAATTATGTAATTGGACCAGCAGTTACCTATTCTCCATACTCTTGCTACCCCATTTATTACAGAGAAGACTACTGTTTTTGCAGACTTTCCTTATTGTGTAAAAGGCTACATTATCACTGTGTAGACATTAGGACAAGCAAATGGGCCCCTTAAGGCAAATAAGGGTTCAAATAACCCAGACAAGGTAACCCAACTAAATAGAGGATTCACTGTTGCTACAATCTTACTGCTTTATGGCACATGAGCTCGTGGAAGGGACAAACTGCTTCAAGTGTGTTTCTACTGATCCTGCTGGCAAATCACAGCTTTATTATAGTAATGAGCCTGACCATATTTCTGTGCTTATGCATATTAGGCACCAAATGTATTTTCTGGCCTGCCAGCCTGTGGTAGTAACTAACACAAGCAATTTGTCCTGGGTTACAGTGTGTGTGCATGCATTAGGTATGAGCATGTTAGTTGCTCTGGGTTATAAAATAGTATGTTTCTTCATGCGTATTTTTAGATTCAAGACTTAACTGTATGCAAAATAACTTGGCAATTAACCAACACAAATTATTAGTTTACTGCAAGATTATTGCATAAATATGCAAGTTAGATATATATTCACTATTTCAATCAAGAAATATTAAACATTTTATACGTTGCTTGAATATCTGAAGAAAATCTTTAGATTTTTGTCTCTGAAATAAATGCTAAAGTTCTTTTTAAAAATGTTCTGTTCTGTTTCGTTTTTGTAAGATCACAGAGTAACACCCATTTTACTAGATTGCAGACTATATTTTAGACTGTAAATTTTCCCATGGCATAAGTCGTGAGCTGACATTTGATCTTTGACCCTATCAGCTTTTAGGTACAGGTAAATAATCACTGTAATTTCTTCCTCCAGCTCTTCTTTTACCTATGCTATTTATAGGATCTATTATGACTTAAAAAGTGACATAAACATAGTTCAGCTCAGCCACTAAAAACCGTGTATTTCCCCTCTCCTCTCTGTTGACCATCAAGATCATAAAACTGTTAGCTTGATTGACTATAAGGTACATTAATTCAAGGGCTTGCTCTGAAAATAGACACACATGAAAATATATATTCTTGAACTCTCATTAAAATTAAACTTCTCCTATTTCCCTGGAAAGTAAAAGAGCAAAGAAAGAAGTAAAAACAAGTACATGTCTTTAAAAAAAATTAGAATTGGTGGTAAATATCAGTGGAAAGAATTGCTGCTGCAGCTCCCCTAAAATTACTTATTTTAAGTTCTGAAAGAATTACTTTTCTGCCATTCAGGTTGGATTTATGTAAATGACTACATAGGACAGGTGTCTTTATTTAGTCCTTACTAAAGCTAGAATCATGTTGTACATGAGCTGATAACATGAAATAGTACAAAATAAGTGGGCTTATCCCTTCTGAAGCTTGTTTTACAGTGCTGGTATTTCTATTTAGCAAATCCTGCTGTGTTTTTAAGCAATACGATAAAACAACATAAATGTCTTTGTAGCTAATGTTTCAGAAGGAACAGGGCTGTTTTATTCTTGTCCTTTATCTCTTATACATTGAATTGTGGAAAACATCAGGAGCTACCTGGCCCAGGTGTACAGAATTAGTTATTTGTTTTGTACCCCACAATTATTTATGCATTAAAGAAAAGAAGAATGGAAAAAGCCCTGACTTGATAATAACTATACCCCAAATAAATAAAGAACAGAGACTAAACTGTACCTTTTGCAGTCCTGTCACAGATTAATATGGCTCATGATAGATACTTAGTTCTCTGACAGTTTCCCCTGCACCTTCACTAGGAAGTTGATAGAAATTACTCTAGCTGAATGCTTAAAGCAGATGTTATCCCATTAATTAGCTCTGGACTGAGTACACTGGAGAGTTTCCCATTTTCAGGCCGAAAGGAATTGGTCCCAGTGAGTGTGCTCTATATCCACATTTAGTATCATCTAATAAACAACAGTGAAAACACAGCAGGCCCTTGATGAAGATACATTAGCTTATTTCTAATTTAAAGTTATGTTGCTTAACCTTAATGTAATTGGTCACCGGTGGCCAACTGTTTGTATAGTGTGTTGATGACCAAAGAGATGTAATAAATTATAAAACTCTCTGCTTAAATGGAGGGAACGACTGTTTTGTTAAAAGCTTTGCATGTAATAATGGTAAAATAATTACACCTCAAGCAGAATAACTGTGAAGCTGTTAATACTAACCACAGAGTTGTTCTCAGGATAGTTCTGTTCATCCCCATTTAAAACAACTGTATGAACTTGGCTCTTACATTAATCTAAAGAATAACTTTGTAAGTTGTCTTGTATTGATTAAATAGATGGGTAAAAAAAATCATGTCATGTTATTTGGGAATCATTGCAATGGGTTAGTGGGGTAGAAAAGTGGATTTTAACACCCAATCACTACAGTTAAACAAGTCATAGAAAAAACAAATTATTTCATTCTTTATATATTAGTAGTCACTGACAAATATGCTTTTAAAATAGA